>NC_045737.1:7411616-7699116 GCF_008692095.1 Etheostoma spectabile
ACATTTAATACGTAAACTTTACCGGCTATGGGGGAGCTGTGCACCTTCTACCATGGACTGGACTTTCTGTGTCTCACAGAGGTGTGGCAGCAGAACGATTAATTTCTTCCACCTGAACCAAGCAGTCCCACATGCATGGATTTGTTTACATCTGTAAACGCCGCTCATCCGTGAGAGGGAGGTGTTCTTGCACTGCTCTATCTTGAGAACTGGAAGTTTTTACACCTCTGCCTGCTCACTGAGATCCTCTTCAGCAGGCCTACTGCATGTCCCTTGTGTGAACCTCAACACCTTTATGAGATGACTATAATTTTAATGTCCTTTTTTGGTTTGTAAAGTGACCTTGGGTGTCATGGCAGGCGCTTTAAATAAAATGTATTTTTATTATTATTATTATAATCCACTATTTGAGAATATCACTCAGCGTTTGTCTCGTCTTTTGTCAATTTCCTTTCGAATTCGAGCCACTAGAGCTGACCTCATGGCTGGATCTAGGATGTTCTTCTCTGTGACACGTTCCACCACCTCCTCAGGCTTATCCTCCTTTAAAAAACAGAAACATCATGAGGGGAATTAAGACCGAGGCAAAATAAAATAGGTCAAATAGTCAGAAATATCAGTCAAAGGGATCCGCATTAACCTTGTGCACAAGGAAGGAGGTAATGGTACCAGAGTCTGCCTGATAGTCAAGCCAGAAGAGTTCAGTAGCATGGGTCTCTGTTTCTGTGCTCGACCCACTCTCATTAGACTCTTCAGCCTCAGCACTGGCCCCCGGCTCTGATCCATCTGGGAAATTAGCACACACACGCATACTCTTTATTGGATTCAGTGTCCGCTAAAAACACAACAACAAAATGCATCAAACTTACGTCTGCGTCGAGGATAGTACACTTGGATATCAGGTCGACGGGGTCGTCTAGGGGTTGTGGTGTGCCTCTGCCGCTGAAGCTCTTTAGCTTGCTTCACCTCTTTGGCTTGTTTCACCTCTTTATCATAGTCATCCCTTGAAGAGAAAATAATACATACATTTTGTTATTGCTTGGAAATGTACATATACCATATGCGTTTCAAAAACATGCATTGCAGTATGTCTATGGCATTCTAACCCAGCTAGTTAACCTACAGCTATATGGTCTTGTTTTACTGTTTTATTGTTCTACCGTCAAGAAAGTAAAGTCAAAGTATATAAATAATTTCTTATATACAATTGCTTAAGTGAAATGCATTTCAAAGACGAATTAATTGTGGCATTCTCAAATGCATTTGCCAATGTTTTAGTCAGTACTGAGGTCATACATTACACCTTATTATACCCATACAAATATATTATGATGTAAAAGGTGCCTTGTGCCTTTATTTCTTCATCTTACGGAGGTCCTGTCTAAAGAACAGCCGAATTGCCTGATCTGTGAGAGTAAAACAGTATGTAGCAATAATAAACCTGGATGTTTTGAGCTAACGTTATACTGTTTGCCTCCAACAGTGTCCTATACAAAGGTAACTTTGGCTATTGGGCCTGTGCGACCTTTCTTTATGTTATCATTTTAACTTAAAAGAAGCTGTACACATTTGTACCTGCCCTGGTACTGAACCTCCCCTTACCACCAGATTGACTTCTATATATATATTATATATATATATATATATATATATATATATAATGTGGTTGCAGCTCTAGATATTGTGAACTAGCTTGTAGGCTAGCTACTACCATTAGCTAACGGTAGCTAGCTGAGGAAATCACCTAGCAATCTGGTTCCTCCGGATATGGTGCAGGAAGCCATGGCTCATATCCAAGCGGCCCCCACGTTTGTATTTCAGCTCATGCACTTCTTCGTCTCTTAACATATCCATTTTAACAAACAGCTTAAATGCGATGACAGTATCTGTGAGCTAATGACGCTAATGATTGGTCTCATCCAGATCCATCGAAAATAGTGACAAAAAGCTACATGCTAGCTAATGGTAAGTTGTTGTCCAAATGTAACACTCCCGGAGTTTACAAATTAACTAGAAATTACACTTTAAAAAAAACTACATTCATGCTTTCATTCAGCTTATTCATTTACAATTACTGGCTTCCACGCATTCACATTACCTTATTTCACATTGCATTATTTAGCTATATATTTATGCCTATATTTTAACTTGCACTATAGGTTCTCATCTCGTTTTCTTTTAATTTAATTAGGACTATTGGAGGGAGCCTGACACTCAAGATTTTCAGTGACAGTGACTTTTGTCGTCCATCTGACAACAAATAACTTGAAATTTAAACTTGAATCGAGCAGCTCAAGGATCGATGTAGCAAGCTTCAAACTCCGGGTTAGTTTCTAGCCGGCTGTTTGTAATTGCGCGACGCGAACGTACGTTTCCACCGCTTGCTTCGACGCGCACGGTGCTTGACCCATTCATCTCTTCGAAATAAAGTTGTGCCTTCTCCGTTGTTTTGACAATAAAACGCCAGGCTTACTGTTGTGATGGTTTCCCTGAAACGAGAAAGAGAGGCTGAAGTGGACGATGATGACAACGAAGACAGAGGTACGTTTGTTTACTTCTAACGTGTGCGCGACGTTTGGTTAGCTGGTAACGATAGCTAACCCAATGCTACTTTTAGAAGCCAGTGGTATTTTATTCACGTGTCTGACCAGTCACACACAGGCAGGTCAACAAGTAGCTACCACTACAGTGTAATTTGAACTGTCTTAAAAAAATGTAACTTACCACCCTTTTAATTCACTCTGTGTTTCAAATCCATTATCTCCCAAGTCCTAACAACCTAGCTAGCTAAACGCTAGGTCTGCTAGCATATGTAACGTTAGCTGGCTTAGCTACATTCAGTTGATTGAACAAAATCTCGTTTTGTTTTGCAGTGCCAGCCAAAATAGGCAGAGGACGTGTACTAGAAGACCGGAGAAGCCGCCACTGTCCTTACCTTGACACCATAAACAGGCAAGATGGTTAAATATGCATAGCTAATTTTAGTGCTTAAAGTTAGTTAGCCCTGTCCTCCCCTGTTATCATAGCTCTACAGCTGATTCACAGTCTTGTCTGGTTTCTCCATCAGGAGTGTGCTGGACTTCGACTTTGAGAAACTCTGCTCAATCTCTCTCTCCCACATCAATGTCTATGCCTGTCTTATATGTGGGAAATACTTTCAAGGTAGGTGAATAATCAGACGTTTAACCAGGCATCAAAAACTTCGTTGTGCTTTGACTGATTTGCATATGTATGTGTCCTGTAGGTAGAGGTTTGAAGTCCCATGCTTACACTCACAGTGTGCAGTTTACTCATCATGTGTTCCTGAATCTGCACACACTTAAGTTTTACTGTCTGCCAGACAACTACGAGATCATTGACTCTTCACTAGAAGATATCACGGTAAGTAAAGTTATCAGGTCATTGTATTTTTGATTGCAAATGTTTAATTTATTTTCATGTTCAGAACCCTCCTTTTTAAAATAAATGAACTTAAATCCCAAACTGCATGTTTATGGGTAGAGCTAAAAAAGGGTTAATAACAGCTGTACTAGCTATAGTTGTTGAGATTGTCCTATCGGGATTTATTTAAAGGCCATCTGATCTTGTTTTGAAAGTTGTACCACAGTCAACTTATCTAATATTCAGATGTGTTTTGTCTGACACAGCATCATGCTCTGTCAGAGCAGTATCACATTGTCAATATTGAGATTCTGCGTAGAAATACTGCAAACTGTACTTTTGTGTTAGCAATCTGACACTTTCTCACTTTCTCTGCAGTATGTGCTAAAACCAACATTCACCAAGCAGCACATTGCGGGGCTGGACAAGCAGGGTAAACTGTACCGAGCCTACGATGGTACGACCTACCTGCCGGGCATTGTAGGGCTCAATAACATCAAAGCCAATGACTACGCCAATGTGGTGTTACAGGTATGATGAACTGCCACAGCGAACCTTCTCTGCACATGGTCCTAAAGCGTTTAAATAATCCCAATAATTTCATATTTGTCTCTTCTTTCTAGGCTTTTTCCAATGTTCCACCGTTGCGAAACTACTTCCTGGAGGAAGAAAACTACAGGGGAATCCGCCGGCCACCGGGGGACATCATGTTCCTCTTGGTGCAGAGGTTTGGTGAACTGATGCGCAAACTTTGGAATCCGAGAAATTTCAAAGCTCATGTGTCACCACATGAGATGCTGCAGGCTGTGGTGCTGTGCAGCAAGAAGAATTTCCAAATTACCAAGCAAGGTATGCTTTAGTTGCCAGAAATTGTAGTACTGTACTATGTTGCACATTTCAGATCTGAACACATGCTGCTCTATAGAGACTATGTTGTGATGCTGATTCGTTGTTTTCTGTCCTGCAGGAGATGCTGTGGACTTCATGACGTGGTTCTTGAATGCTCTGCATGGTGCTCTTGGAGGCACAAAGAAAAGATCATGTGAGTAGAAGGGAAATCAAAGTTTGTTTCATATATAATTTATTGCTAGAAAAATGTGAATGAAATGATGTACTCATTTGTATTTCTGCCCTCAAAGCAATCATTGCCAAAGCATTTCAAGGCTCCATGCGGATCTTCTCCAAGAAACTTCCACACCCGGACTTGGTGAGTTTCCTGTCTGTGTTATAAAATACTTAATTGCCACGAGCAATATTAATTAATTTACGAACAGAATAACTCAGGGTTATTCAAAACTATGTTTTAAATGATCTTACCAGTTTGGCAGATAGTAATATCTTAACAAAGATGTCTTTTTTTATTTTTTTTATTTATAATTCCCCAGACTCCGGAAGAGAAAGAGGCATTGCTCGTGACAGAGGAGTACCAGGAGCAGATGTCTGAGTCCACCTTCCTGTTTCTAACCCTTGACCTCCCAACAGCTCCACTGTACAAGGATGAGAAGGAGCAGCTTATTATCCCGCAGGTCCCCCTCTTCAACATCCTGGGCAAGTTCAATGGCAATACAGAGAAGGTACCGATTTGGCTTAAATATAACAAGCAAATATAACATAATTGAGGAAAAATGACTTAAAACAAAATTACAAAGCAGTAATGTTGTCAGAAAAGCCTTGGTGTTGGTAAAGATTTTTTTTGCCCAAAACTGGTTGATTACATTTTTGACATATTCAAAGCCAGTGGCATTCTTAGGGTGAATATTGGTGTACTTTGGACTACTTTGGACAGTTGCAAAAGCAAGAAAATTACACAATTGAACACAGTTTTGACCATTTCACTTTTCCCACACAGTTTAACACGACTGGTCACAAACCAGTTGAAGGAAATTGAAACCTCAATTTTACCACATTTTCCTGCTGCTTTTCATGTTTGGTAATCCTCTCAGAAAGATGCTGGAGATCCTGAAAGCCTGTTCTTGACCAGGTACCATTTCTGGATAACACAAACAGGAAGTTAAAGAAACTTCTTCTCTGACGAGCCAGCAGCTAAACATTTTCTTTCTGGAGAACCATTCCACGTCAGATCTGATCATTCTTACCAGCGGTTTGGCGTATGACAATATCTTGCGGCTTGTGGGCACTGAGGCAATTGATTCCAAGTTTGTCTTCCAAAAACAGACTTTCAATTTTGAGCTGTAGAAGATAATCTACCTGGTGGTGACCACAGTTACTATCTTCTTTAAAAGAAATCATAACTTCTGCCAACTCACAGCGAATGACAGCTGTACTTAGCAAATACTGGGGCAATAGGCAATCAGCCTTGCATCAAATCTGTGCCATCCACGTACCATTTTCTTCTTTTAATGAGCACTCTAAATATCCATGCATGCTTTCCCGTCTTAATTTTCATTCAGGAGTACAAAACCTACAAAGAGAATTTTCTCAAAAGGTTCCAGCTGACCAAACTGCCTCCGTACCTCGTCTTTTGCATCAAAAGATTCACCAAGAACAACTTCTTTGTGGAAAAGAATCCCACAATTGTCAACTTCCCCATCACGTAAGTGCTGTTCATACGCCGTGAGACAAAATTCGTAGCATTGATCAAAGTTTCTGACAGAAGTGCTTGGTGATAACAGTGTTTTAATGTAACACTTGTGAGGAGTGATGTCATTGATGTGTGTATTTTGTCCTCCAGTATGTGTATGCACTCGTTCATGTTGTCGTTCTGTATTTGCCTTAACAGGAATGTTGACCTTCGTGAGTACTTGACAGAAGAAGCTCAAGTTACAGAGAAAAACACAACGTATGACCTGGTGGCCAACGTAGTGCATGATGGGAAACCCACCGAGGGAGCATACAGAATACATGTTCTGCATCATGTAGGTTTCAGGCAGATATTTCTGAAATGATTTCTGGTGTAAACAACCCAAAAAATGCATCAAATAATCCTTGTGTTTATCAGGGAACTGGGAAGTGGTATGAGATGCAGGACCTGCAAGTGACGGACATTCTCCCCCAGATGATTACGCTGTCGGAGGCCTACATCCAGGCAAGTCCTCCAGCTTACTCTGTGCATGTTGGAAAGTTTTAAAAGGCGAAGCTACAGTACAGACAGTTGTAATTTCTGGTAATGTGATATACTATTTAAGGTACTTTTAACTTGTAATGCCTGGGAGTAATAGTCATATGAAAACATAACTAGAGCAGTATCAGTCTTGTTAACATGCAGGTTAATTTCTAATCGGATACATAAAAAAATCAAATCATTATTGTTCTTTACATAAATGAATGTTACTGTTGTGCGATGGGCTTTTTATAAAGATCTATCTATCTATCTATCTATATATATAATATCACTCGTATAAATTAAAGCACTGCTGCATAGAATTGTATGATTCAGGTGTATAAGTGGTGATTTTTGCTGACGTACACAGTGGAGGACTGAATTGTAAAAATGAATGATACAGATTATCAGGAGAAAGTATTGGGAGTTTCAGTATAAAGATACCGCAGCTTTCAAAAACGTGTTATCAGTTGAATCATTTTTCATACCAGATTGTAGTTTTAAATCTTTAATAAAAAATAGTAACCGAGTGCTTTTCCCCCCTCTTAGATCTGGAAGAGACAAGAGAGTGACAATGGCACAAACCACCACACCGGGGTGTAAGTGAGGCAGAATGGCGAGAAGTGTTCATCAGTTTGGAAATTAACGGGGTATTTAAGTGATAGAAAATAACCACAGAATATAGAAATGAGTGGCAAAAGAGCATCAGGACCTTTCTTACATGTAAATGTCTCCCATGTTTTTTTGTTTTTTTTTTAAGTTTTATGTTTTTACTATGTGGAAGTTTCCAAATAAACAAACTCCAGGACACGTGTGTGTATGTTGAATTTTAATGACAAACCATTTGATTGTAATTGAGTTTTAGGAGAATTTGTCGTGTGTATGTGGATATCTGCACCAGGTATCACAGAACTGCAACAAGACAACAGATGAAGCAGCTTTTTTGAGTAGTCAGTCTTGAATACATACCAAGAGCATGTTCTATATAATTAACTTTTTTGTTGTTGCAATTTCTACATTCATACATAGCAATCTACAGAATAACTTCACAAAACTTTTAATCACAGCAGAAACCCATGTTTCAGACTAAATCCCAGCCTCAGTATTGTGACACATCAAGCAGAACATTTCATGATGAATATTTATGGCTTATTGATATGAGATGGATAATTAACCCCAAAAATAAAATTAAAATTAAGTGCAATACATTTATAAAAGTTCATCAGTGCAATACATTTGTGAAAAGAAAGTAGCTCTTTGTGTGCACACAGGGCGGCAGTTTGGTTCACTCCTTCCACATGTACTTCTCACAGAAGGCCTGGTTCTGCGGATGCAAATAGATATAGGATGTGAAACAAATTGAATTATTCACAAAATCAAATTTCAGACAGTGTTTCAAGTAGTCAGCATGGGGGGGGGAGGGACTCAAGTCTGTCCTTTCAAGAAAAGAAAATAGATTTTCCGTGCATTTTCAACCAATTTCAAATTTTTCAACCTATCTGAAAGATGAAATGTATGTAAATTTTAACTGTCTCTTTTGGCTGGACCTCATTCCCATCATCCGTGCTGCAGAGAGAGCATCTGGACTCTCAATGCAGACCCCCCGGTAGTATAAATGCAGTATTACTTACTAATTCACCATCACGGAACAGAACATTGAAAACAATCCTGAATTAATTGGTTAAGATCTCTACGAAAAGAAGCTAGATACAGTACTTACACCACATTTCTGAGCAGTTTGAATGTCTTTGCACCAGTAGCTTGGCCCCCAAGTACAGCGACTCTTTCCCAGCGGCTCCAACTTCTTGGAGGCCACGCACAGATCAGCTCTCTGCAGGACAGACGGGACAAGAGATCTTGAAAAAATGAACCAGACCAAAGAATAGTTCAAGTGGTTACACTTTATGATTGGTGTTGCGTTTTCTAAGGCTCATCATACTATTTTAAATTATATTAGTAACTCAACGTAATGTTTATACAGTTTTTTTGTGTACTGACACCATTTACTGCGGACAAATCCTCATGTGGATCTGTAATACTGCGTGAAGACTTGCAAATATAAACATGTCGTCTTTGTCCCTCCGGTAAGACAGGTCATTGTAAAAGAGCTCATTCTTACCTCACAAGCATGCGGAACGTCCATCTGGTTTCCCAAAACCTTTTGCAGTCGGGAGCCATAGAGTTTAGTGAAAGCCTCACACTGAAAAGAGCACAAGAGTTACTTCCATGCCAAGTGACAAAGAATCACTTCACTGCCATATATTCTATAGTTGTACTGATTTGTGAAGGTGTTACTGAGGCATATTTAGTGTTTGTGGGAGCTGAGGTTCAGACCTTGGGGATGGCATTGGGGTGGTGGACACACACAGACTCGAGGAAAGAGGAAGTCTGAGTTTCGGTAGAGTTGAGACCTAGGTGAAGTCGGCTCAGCACAGCCAGCGCGCGGCATGACTCACAAGCCGAGGGGAGGAACAACTCTAGAAAATCAGTGGAGCGTTAAATTTGGTGGTGAAAGTGTGAGTTTCTGGTCTAACTGATAAGCAAACAATAGCCTAATGTTTTTAATTATAAACATGTGACTAACCTGCAACAGGCTGCTCCTTGAACAAACAGACGTGCAAAAGAGTACATATTGTGTGAGGTGCAGCTGACGATAAGAGGAATTCGATTATCTGAACGCCATATTTGTCGACAAAATCATCACATCGGTCCTTATAGCTTTCTGGTACGAGATTACAGACTTCTCCCATGATCTTCCTCAAAGCATCCTGCAGGACAACAAAGAAGATATGTATGTGATGTGATGTATAGTACGGGATATGTGCCTGATGTTATACAAAAAGTGATGGGGGGGAAAAAGTTACCTCAGTCATATTCTTGGGCAACAGTGTTTCAAGTTTCTTGATAATAAACAAACACAGGGTGCAGGCTGGGTTGAACTGCCCCTAAAGAGATGATAGCTGATAAGATAGCCGTATATAAGATGGAAATAAAAAGCACAAGTTTCATTTCAACTTTCACGTAACAGTCACTTCTGCTTTCTCACACTAACATGGGTCCCGGTGGCTGTGCTGAGTGCAGAACTGGATACATCTTTATTGGTGGCTTGGTGGGGAAGTTTCAGCAGTTCATCCTTGCGGGCAACACAAAGTCCAAAAGCCATACAGGTGTCTCCTGGTTTCTACATCAACAACATTATCTTGCATTAAAAGGTGATCATTGATGTCCATAGTGTTAATTATTTCCCCTTATGTACTGTATCTTTTAAAGAAGCCTAACTAGGTGCGTAAACTCACCAGGTGACCTGGTGTCTGCTGCAGGACTTTTGGCAAATGCATCTTCACCTGGGAATCACACTCTGATGCCTGCTCTCGTGGGAGGCTTTGGCACAGAGCATGCAAGGTTTCATATACGGTCTCCTGCAAAAGCCCAGCAGTCAGTGCATTGTCTACGTTGTGACAATAATACTGGGTACTCTGCATAGTACAAAAGCGAGAATGTGAAGCTTTGAAAATCACATTTCAACGCCCGGACATTAGGACATTGGACTTTCTCTAATTGAATCTGATCACAATGCGCAAGTACCTCATTATGAATGTCCATTTTAAGGTTTAGCTTTTAAAGACATTGCTGGGATCCCAGCTGCTGGGTGTGTCTGCCAGGTTCCTATTGTACCAAACCCTTTACATGTGGTCAGTAAAGTGAAACATCCTCACCTTGGTATCTCTGCTGGAAATCATGTTGGCAGACAGCTGGATGACCTGACTGCACTCTGAACACATATCCAATGTCTAATAAAGAGAAGCCACAGTGAGATTATTTATTAGACCTGAAAACAATCATGTCAGCCAGATTCGTTTCAGATTCAGTTTGTTACTAAAGCCCAGTGACTGTATATGGCAATCACATCACATTTAATTAATAAACGCATTGACTATTTTAAACACACACATACGTGCAAAATAGACTTTAGGATTATTCAAATGCAGATTTACCAGATATTTCTGTTTGATGACTGACAACGGGGCGATGAACCTGGAGTCTCCTTTTAAATAGAAAGAGAAAAGACAGTGGTGGGGAGAGAAATAGAGACAAAGGACGCTTGGAAAAAGATACTATATATATATATATATATATATATATATATATATATATACACTCACCGGCCACTTTATTAGGTACACCTGTCCAACTGCTCGTTAACACTTAATTTCTAAGCAGCCAATCACATGGCGGCAACTCAGTGCATTTAGGCATGTAGACATGGTCAAGAGAATCTCCTGCAGTTCAAACCGAGCATCAGTATGGGGAAGAAAGGTGATTTGAGTGACTTTGAACGTGGCATGGTTGTTGGTGCCAGAAGGGGGTCTGAGTATTTCAGAAACTGCTAATCTACTGGGATTTTCACGCAAACCATCTCTAGGGTTTACAGAGAATGGTCCGAAAAAAAAAAATCCAGTGAGCGGCAGTTCTGTGGGCGGAAATGCCTTGTTGATGCCAGAGGTCAGAGGAGAATGGCCAGACTGGTTCGAGCTGATAGAAGGGCAACAGTGACTCAAATAACCATCCGTTACAAACCAAGTGGGCAGAAGAGCATCTCTGAACGCACAGTACGTCGAACTTTGAGGCAGATGGGCTACAGCAGCAGAAGACACATTGGGTGCCACTCCTTTCAGCTAAGAACAGGAAACTGAGACTACAATTTGCACAAGCTCATCGAAATTGGACAATAGAAGATTGGAAAAAACGTTGCCTGGTCTGATGAGTCTCGATTTCTGCTGCGACAGTCGGATGGTAGGGTCAGAATTTGGCGTCTACAACATGAAAGCATGGATCCATCCTGCCTTGTATCAACGGTTCAGGCTGGTGGTGGTGGTGTCATGGTGTGGGGAATTATTTTCTTGGCACTCTTTGGGCCCCTTGGTACCAATTGAGCATCGTTGCAACGCCACAGCCTACCTGAGTATGTTTGCTGACCATGTCCATCCCTTTATGACCATAATGTACCCAACTTCTGATGGCTACTTTCCAGCAGGATAATACGCCATGTCATAAAGCTGGAATCATCACAGACTGGTTTCTTGAACATGACAAAGAGTTCGCTGTACTCAAATGGCCTCCACAGTCACCAGATCTCAATCCAATAGAGCATCTTTGGGATGTGGTGGAACGGGAGATTCGCATCATGGATGTGCAGTCTACAAATCTGCGGCAACTGTGTGATGCCATCATGTCAATATGGACCAAACTCCCTGAGGAATGCTTCCAGCACCTTGTTGAATCTATGCCACGAAGAATTGAGGCAGTTCTGAAGGCAAAAGGGGGTCCAACCCGTTACTAGCATGGGGTACCTAATAAAGTGGCCGGTGAGTGTATATATATATATATATAGCGTCTAACATGTTTGATTCGTGGTGATAAATCCCACGATGATAACTGATTTTTGACAATGGACAGTGACGCGGACATTAAAGTCGTTGCCAGTTATCTACCGGGCCCCAGAGACACCGCGAGGACCACCAGGATAAAGCCAGATGTTGACATGATGTGAAGAAGCACAAAACGATATGAAGCGCAGATGATTTTTTTTTGCCTATAATAACATCCGTGTTGCGGCTGTTCTTCTTCGTGGGTTTTAACGGCAGTTTGGAAAAATACGTTCAGGGGCATACCGCCCATTGCTTCGGCCGGGTTTATCCTGTTGATAACATAAAAATTTAGAAAAATTTGGCCCCCTTTCCGATGTGGGGGGTCTCGTTTCAAATTCTCCATCGAGATCCGCACGTATTTTTGAAAGAAGAAAAGGAACTGTTTTTGTGGGCGTGTAAACAACTAAGTGCACTTTTCTTGGAGCTGCCTCATACTTGAAAAGTTTTGCCAATAAATTTTTAACCTTTCGTTAGTTTTTTATTACTATAGAAAGATGTGCGGTTTGGTTTTTAGAGAAGCCTGCAGTTCAGAACAAAAACAGTATTATCTTATTATAAAGCTTTTACAACGGATGTACTTAATCAGTCATATTTGTATTCAAATTTTGTATTCAGTACAAACAATGGAATGTTGCTGTTAGTTTGGAGCCTGGAGTAGAAATACAATGAATCTCGTTTCATTTCTATGGTCTGGACTTGGACCTTGTTATGGGATTCTTTTTGCGTCTTTGATTCCAAGCAAAACGTCTCAAGTATCAAAGAAAAAAAACACTAACGCAGGCAAAAAAAATGGTCACTTCAAATGTGAAACGTAAAACCCCGGGAAAGTGTAAGTGTCCAGATCGGGGAGGGGGGGTAGTCCTTGATATATTGGAGAACAAGTCTCTCACATTTTGGTGAGGGCCACAAGACGACAGTCATTTTATGAGCACAACTGTAAGTTTAAAACCTTTCCTATCTTAACTTCAATAGTAGAAACTTTTAATTTTGCAATGTTAGGGTAATTTGAACATCTACATAATACCTGTTTATTTCCTGTTGAAATGATATACAGTATACAGTATGAATAACTAACTTAAAATTGCGCACTCAACTGTTAAGGTAACTTATATATCAGGACAAATAACTTGCACATGTAAATAATCATATACACAATGTCTGGATTCAAAGCTTTTTTATTTAACATGTTTAACAAATAAATGCTTTAAACAAACAACTGAGAACGGCTCAGACCCATAGGTGACCCATGAATGACCCAATTAGGCCAAAGAGTTGGATTTTTCTAACATTTACATGTTGCAGCAAATGCTATATATATATATATTCTTTATTTTGTGTCAACAATTCACACAAGAAAGAGTTCTCTTCCCTTGGGACAGTCCTGTGTAATCTCATAATGATTGTTTGATAATTTATACTCTTTATTAAGAAGGTTAGATTTCAATGCACCAAATGTTCCAGACGTGCACAAGCAGTCCGTGTGGATGCAAGGCCGGTCTGCTCCTCGGTGATACAGGCAGTCGTGCTTCAGAAGAACCGTTTCATTGAGGCAGAACTTGCAGAACTTGCATTTCATTCTTTCATTAGGTTTTTTGGCTGGACAACAAACTTTCTTTCAAAGTTCATGAAAAGTTTGTAATAAAGCTGAAACTAAGGCTGGGGTTTTATCTGAGAAATAAAACTTGTTTTAACATGTCAGCCTGAAAAACACTTGTGCATGCTACCTTTTTAAGTGTTTTGGACTATGGTAATGTTGTTTACATGCATGCTGCCTCTACTGCTCTCCACCTTTTAGATTCTGGGTACCATAGTGCTCTGCGCTTTTTAACTAACTCTTATTCCCGTACTCATCATTGTACGCTGTGTGAACTGGTAGGCTGGCCGTCACTAAGTCTACGTAGACAATTTCATTTCTATATTTTTCTGTACAAGGCCATGTTGGGTAAACTGCCGGCATATTTATGTAATCTCCTCAAGCAGAATACCAGCCGTTTTCATCTCCCTTCCACCAGGTGGCTCTCTTACCCAGTTCCAAGGGGTTTTACTGAGCTGGGGAAAAAAGCCTTCTCTTACTTTGCTCTATGGTCTTGGAATAACTTGCAAAACTTAAATCATCTAGTCCCATTAAATGATTTTAAAGCCATGTTAAAATACCATGTAATTAAAAAATGTAACTGCCAAATGTGACCTGTTCTTTTCCTCTATGTGGGATTTGGACTATGCTGTATTTCTATTTAAATTGTAACTGGTGTGATGTCATGGCCAGGTCTTCCTCGGAATAGAGATTTCAATCTCAAGGGACTTCCTGGTTAAATAAAGGTTAAATAAAAATATAATAAATCAATTATTCTAAAAGACAAAGTTGACAATATATTGGAACTAAGCAAAGCAGGCAGAAGAGAAACAATTAAATGTTTTTTTGTTTTTTGTTTTTTAAATATGAGGCTTAAAGGTCCAGTATGTACTGTATTTACTGTAATAAATCAAAAATGACCCCAATGCGTCATCAGATATTAGGGACCCATGCTAAGTTGAAATATGGTACTATCTTTTCTGAAAAAATTGAATTGGTAAAAAAAAAGTCCCTTTTGAATTTTATTTGATTAAAACTTTGAAAAATTAATTTTTACTGTACTATGATCAAAGGTCATTTGTATTTCTGAAATTTACTTAAGTTTAGTGTAAATCTTTAGTTTCATGAAAGGTTTTTAAATATTCAGTTTTATCCCAGATCCTTTAAAATCTTTAAATAAAGAAGAGACTGACGCTGGACAACACCGTTTTTTTTGCTATATTCCACTGCAAAAAAAATTTTCCCTTTATTTTGGAAAAAAAAAAAAGAGGGAAAACACTGAAATATGGCTACGGAAGAGGACACACTCCCCCTTAAAAGGGTCGGGTTCACCCCTTAAAGACAAATTAAAAGATTTGAAAAACTTTGGCAACCTTTGGAATTTTATTTTACGGACCCATGTCCGTGAGCCCGGGGTGGTTATTTTGGGTGGGTTTAGGACTCTCTTTTTTATTTTTTATTGTTTAATTTTTTTTTTTTCATTTCCTTAAGTTTTTTTGTAATAAAAAGATACGTAGAAAAATATTGTAACTTGTTTTTTTAAAATATTTTCAAAATAAAAAACCAGAAGCTTTAAAATAAATTTTTTCAAGTCAAAAAAAAAACTGTTTGTGATTTTATGGCCAAAGGTGTTAACCGTTCGTCATCCCCTGTCTTACCGCACAGAGCGCATGGGTTTTTTTCCCCCATGGCTATCAGTCTTTATACCCCCCTCTTTTTAGTTTGGGCCTTTTTTCCCTTTTCTTTTTTTTTTTTTTCCGTTGGCAAAAAAACGGGGCATTAGGTTACCAACTGGAAGGAGCGTGCATTATCTTGGCAACAGGGCAATGATTTCCAAACCTGTTTTTTTTTTTTCCAGTAAAAATTCTATTTTATAAAAAAGAGGCAAAAAAAAGGTCCGCAATTGTTTAACCCGTCGCCCTCAACCCATTGTGGGGGCCCCAAAAAAAACAAGAAGAAAAGAACTAAAAATTCTGAAAATTTTACAGGTGCCTACTACTTGGATCGAATGCAAAACTTAAAAAAAAATAATAAAAATGTTGGGTTTTAACCCTTTTTGGGTAACATTTTTTGAAACCATTGAAAACCTTTCGTTTGCCGAAACACTTGATTGCTGTGTAAAACCACCAGACTCCTTTATAAACGTACTTTCAGCGTTATAGAGCCAACATATTTTTACAGTAATGGTAAAGTGGGGTTTTTTCCCCTAACACTATAGTTTTTATTTGGGAAAATGTAGAAAAGCAAAAAAGTCTTTTCATAGTTTTATTTGGGGTTTTTTGACTCTGGGGGGGTTTTTAATACAAAGCGTTTTTTTTACAAGGGTTTGGGGTTTTGGTCCATGTTCATATGTTAGGTGACTTTTTGCAGATAACATTCTTGTCCTTCCTTCCTCTTTCCCCCTCCCCCCCAGTCTTCTTCTAGAAAAAAATGTTGGTGTTGAGCCTGAAATAGTTACGTCAGTCCTTTTTCATTTTTTCCTCATGATATCATGAGCTGCCCCTAACACCCTTTTTCCCTTGTTTCTTGGGGAATTCCCTTTTAAAAAACAGAATTTCTTTTCATTTTTTTTTTATTGGGAGTTGTATAAAAAGCTAAAATTACGTCCCTGAAATCCATAGTTAATGGCTGCGACCGGCCCGATTCCTAATTTTGACCTAATTTGTAGGAAAATGAAACTGGGGAGAGAAGCAAATTTTGTTTGGGGAAGAAAATCGTGAACCCTACTCCAGCTAGATGTTTTTTTTTTTTTGTTTCATCGGGTTTTTGGGATGATCGAAAAAAAAAAGAAAGGGTGGCTCCATATTATTGTCTGCGCCGCACAAATTTTTTACATTTTGACAAACAATGATGTATAAAAGGGGAAAAATGTAGGAGAGAGAGCAAAATTTTTTTGAAAAAACTTTTAGAAAAGTCTGCAGCCCCCCCCCCCCCCCCCACTCTGTCTTTCCCCTCTACTCTCCACTACCCAATACCACCCAATGCAAAAGTCAAAAGTCATTGGGGGTTTGTCCATCATGAATATTTTAGCTGACCAAAACATCTCTTTTTTTCTTTTCATTTCTTCCCCTTTATTTCTCCTCCTTTTGTGCTTCCTTTTTTCACCTCCCCCGTTTGCTAAAGTGATTGGAAATGGTTTAGTAAAAGGGCCTCGCAACCCCAGGGGCTATCTGAACCGGGGCCAACAAATACGGCCCGGAAGATCACAACATAGTTCCCTGTTCGACCCGTTTTTTCACGGGGAATTGAAGCAGGTTGTTCTATCTATCTATCTACTACGTCTGTCTATCTATCTATCTATTATCTATTCTCTATCTCATCTATCTATCTATCTATCATTCTATCTATTTTATTTTATTTTATCAGACTGTGGGATTCGACGGGGCCCCGGGCAGAGCCCGCCCACAAAAATTGGCAAACTGGCGGCCATATGGGGGGTTGGGCACGTGGGCAAAACCTGCTCGCCCCTAAACCCGGGGGCTGAGTGACGGTCGACGAGAGCTGGTGCCCTTTGGGGGGTTTATTCAATTTAATTCAAATTTTTTTTATAGTAAAAACAAGAGTTTTCTCAAGACCTTTACAGATAAACCCCACCCGAATTTATAAAGGACCCAAAGTTTTATAGTTTTCCCCAGAGCAAACAACAGCGCGCGTGGCGGGAAAAATTCCTTTTTGGCAAAACCTGGGCAGACCCAGGGCCCTTTTGGTAGGGGGTTCTGACCCGGTTGGGGTTGAAGAAAAGTGGCAATAAAAAAAATAGAAAAATTGTAGTTTGTGGTTTTTCTTTGTATGTTCAGGCATAGCAAAGCTGTGCGGCTTAAAGGCACAGAGGGGTACAGGACGTAGCATGACGTACATTACGTTGCAGGGGTAGCAGGGGTAGCAGGGGACCGCAGTGTAGCAGTGACATGGCATCACGAACGTGTAGCGGGACCATGGCGATAGCTGCAACCTTGATTTCGGAGCCTCTCTGATCCGAGGGAACATACTGGGGAAAAAGACATAAGGACTACGGGGAATGACTCCCCAGAGCTGGGGTGTAACAAGCATTTTGGGACATGGATGCACATAAATGAAAAGTGGAAAGATAGAGGAGAAGAGGAGCTCAGTGTATCAAAAATAAGCCCCCAGCTGTTCAAAAAATATTACAACAAAACCAAGAGAGACGAGGGTAAAGAGAGCTCCAGCCCGGTCGGGCCAGAACTCCCCCCAACCGGATCGGGCTGTATGCCAAGTCTCCCTTTAGTTCTATTATATTCTTGATAATATGATAGATAAATCTAAAAACTATGTGACTAATACTACTCCCTAACAATATTGATTCTATGCCCGAACTAGTGTATCAAAATAAGTCCCCAGCTGTCAAAACTATTTTTACAACAAAACCAAGAGAGACAAGGTAAAAGAGAGCTCCAGCCCGGTCGGGCCAGAACCCCCCCCAAACCCGGATCGGGCTGTATGCCAAGTCTCCCTTTAGTTATATTATATGATAGAAATGTGAAAACTATGTGACTAACTACTACTCCTAAACAAATTCGATTCTATGCCCTAACTATAAGCTTTATCAAAAAGGAAAGTCTTAAGCCTACTCTTAAATGTGGAGACGGTGTCTGCCCCCGGACCCAAACTGGAAACCTGGTTCCACAGTAGAGGAGCCTGATAGTGAACGCTCTGGCTCCGTTTACTTTTAGAGACTCTAGGAACCACCAGTAACCCTGCTTCTGGGAGCGAGTTTTTCCTAGGGTTGTAAGGTACTATAAGCTCTTTAAGATAGATGGAGCCCGACCTGAAGAGCTTTTTAGGTGAGAAGAAGATTTTAAATTCATTCTAAATTTTACAGGAAGCCAATGCCGAGAAGCTAAAACAGGAGAAACGTGATCTCTTTTTCCCGGTTCCGTCAGAACACGTGCCGCAGCAGTCTGGAAACAGAATGCGGTATTGTATTGTTCTTTTTTTTTTTTTTTTTTTTTTACAGTTTTTGCCCTACAATTGTCTTTTTTTTCTGTGTGTGTACAAAAGGTCACATAAACTAAACAAGTCCCTGGGACACAAAGGACAATACAAGGGTTAACATGACTCAGCATATCTGACCTAAATCTAAACACAGGAGACAGTCTGGTGCCACTTTGCTTCTTCCCCTCTGCTGGTGTTACAACCAGGTTATGAATCCCAATTTCAACTGCCAAGGAGCAAAAGAACGTACAGGGAGAGATAGTTTACGGTTAACAAAAGTCACGCAAAAGATTTCAAGCTTCCCTTTTCATTCAAGCATGTGACGATCAACATAAAAAGAGGCAAAAACAGAAGATCATTATTAGAATGTAATTTTCCTATCACATCAGTCAATAAGTCTTTGTAATACAGCTGGTGAACATGAAGCTTGGAGGATTTCCAGTGTTGTTCCGCCCTCCAACATGTACGCCAGAAACAGCAAATTACGTCATTTAGCCATGGGGATGAGCTGATGGAGGAAACATGTCGCATTTTACTTGGCGCCACGTTATCCAAAACTGATGAGCAATGTGTCGAATGAGTGGAACAGACAATTAATATTAATATGAGAAGACAGCACTGCACTTTGGTAAAAAGCTGCAGAAAACTTCTCAGCTGAGAAGCGATTTAAAATCCAAGAAAATCTTACATGTTTAAATCTAAATTAAAAGACAGGTTGAACAAAACGCAGTCATGGTCAGTGATTTGCAGCTCCTCAAAACAAACAGAGTCAAGATTTAGACCAAGAGTAAAAAACAAGGTCCATAGTATGTATAATTAAATAATTATTTAAATATAACTTTTTATCTATCCACACAACATTCAATATACGTTAAAGCGAGGTCATGCCCCTTTAGGTGACAGGAAGTGTGTAATCTCGTTAATACCATTGGTGCTGCCTGAAATAATTATAATACATCTAGGCTTGAAATGTGCTATCTTTAGTATAGAGGATCTTTCCGAGTGTACAGAGCTCACAGCTCAGACAAAAGCAATGTAAACAACAACTGCCATGGAAAATGAGGGTTATAATGGCAGCGTCTCTAACTTTGGTTTCCCTGTTCCCACGAATACAGAAATACAATTTTCCAAATTCTCTACAATGGCTGTAGGTTTTAAAACTCTCCGGTTGTGTCTTTTGTGTGTGGACAAAACTCCACACCACCATAGACTGAATAAAACACCGCACAGAAAAAGTTACGATTACGGAAATACCCGTGTACATGTGGACATGCCTCCACAGGGGGCCTCTATTATTTTGCTGTGTGTAAAATAGCGTGTAACGTTAGGCCGATATGGGTGTGGGGAGAAGTTGAGCCCTGCGTCAGTCAAACACAACGTTCATTAACAGAATCAGAATCAGAATCAGAAATACTTTATTGATCCCCGAAGGGAAACTCTGTGTTACAGTTGCTCAGATATTAGAAATATAAGAAATATAAATAAAGAAATAAAATCATTATTTATTAAAAAATTAATTATTTAAAAAAAAACGACTTGCTTGTTTCCTGAATCAGACAGGAAGATGCAGGTGGAATTATGTCCATGTGTTGGACCATCATAATATAGCACAGTCCATTCTTCTTACCTGCTATTAAGACATTAAACAGTAATGTTACTATGCACGTTAGTGCTTCTTAAAACATCATTCCATACTACTGACTGAATTGAATCCAGTTAATAGCTTGAATCTTGGTATAGGGTGTTTAGTTTTAAACAACTAAAAGCCGAACCCAAGCTAGCAATGTATGCTACTGTAATCCTTCAGGCACAACTCCTGAAAATAATATCCATCTCGCCAGTGTATCTGTCTCTGCAGTCACCTCAACCATGGAATACAGCAACTGGAAATAATATCAAGACTTTTTTTTTTCTTCCTGTGAAGAATGTTTCGCGGTGTTGGTGAATTCTTAAAAAAACAAAACGCCATTAAATGTTGCGTTCAAATGCGTTGTAACTCGCGTTACTGAGATTGTAACGAGTAGGCCTATAATATTGCCGAAATTTAATTAGTAAGGCGTTATATTACTGCGTTGCAGCAAAAAGCAATACATTACTGTAACTGCGTTCCTTTTGTAACGCATTACGCCCAACACTGATCATCACCATATTGAACAATCTGCCTCTCTGTTTGTGAAGGTATAGATGACACTCTACTTGGAAGAGCCTCTCCAGTGCAGGTTGGTTCATGTTACAATAAGGACATCTGTTTGCTTCTGTAATAGTTTTTGCAGTATCATTAAGATAGTTATTTGAACTGACAAGAATTGAATTGTCTAGTCTGTGGTAATTAACCTTTAGGACCGTCAGCTCAAACCTGACTGAAAGAGACAATGCAAGACTGGAGGGCAAGGACATATTCCAATAATAGTTCTGCATGATGTTTGCTTTGGAGGAGATTGTGAAATAAGGCTTCATCTTGCTAATTGATACGGCTTTTTATTTCCTTATGCCAAAAAACAAATACAACAAGAAATACTTTTGTGATTTGTTATCGTTAGAAACCACTAGGGTGTTGCAATAATACAAAATATTGAATATGTTTTGCCTGAGAAAACACATTCCAATAATTATTTATGAAAAATAAATCTTTGAGTTAATTTTGGAGATCAATTCACAAGACAGTGTAGCATTTTTACAGATGATAAGATAAGATAATTTGTTTATTAGTCCCCAATGGGGAAATTACTGTACTGCACTCTGTGTACACACTTTTTGTTAGTACTCACACACAGGCCTGAAATACACACACATGCTCAGGACCTATACATGCACTATACATGGAGAGATGTCAGAGTGAGTGGGCTGCCAGCTGAACCAGCGCCCTGAGCGGTCGGGGGGGTACGGTGCCTTGCTCAAGGGCACCTGGCAGTGCCCAGGAGGTGAACTGGCATCTCTCCAGCCACCAATCCACGCTCCCAACTTTTTGGGTCCATACGGGGATTTGAACCAGTGACCCTCCGGTTCCCAACCCAACTCCCTATGGACTGAGCTACTGCCACCAGATGCATGAGTAATGAAAACGCAGACACTCCCAACACCTCACCGAAACCTCACTGTTTATCGCATTAAAAACAAAAACTGGTCACGGTACTTCTTATTCATTTCTACTAACTTAACCAACTTTGTCACCTTACTTCCTGCTTTCCTCCTGTGGAGGAAATGAATGGAATGCTTTTAGTGAGTGCCACCACTTATATATAAGCGTGAATATGAGTCATAACTGCTATTTAAACAAATGCTTATGGGAGTGTTTTACCGGGGAGGACAGTCTCCCGGAACTTTTGAGCAGACAAGTATATGAGGAAACACGACACAAATAATTCCTATGTCTGCAGTGTAGAACAAATAAACACGCACTGAAGACAAAAGGCCATTGTTAATGTTGTGATGCAAAAAAAAAAAAATCCTAAACAGGTTTTTAATTATGTAGTCACAATAAGAAATGCTTTTAGCGTTTCTCTCTTCCTACTTTGTGTTCCATCACTATCAGATTCAAGAAGTTCTCCTGTTTTGTTGTTGTTGACGTGGTTTGGCCTTTTGTTAACAGCTTCGTAATCCTTCTTCTCACCTACAAAGCTCTTCCTGGTCAGGCACCATCTTATCTTAAAGAGCTCATAGTACCTTACTACACCCCTAGAGCACTGCGCTCCCAGAATGCAGGGTTACTTTTGGTTCCTAGAGTCTCTAAAAGTAGAACGGGAGCCAGAGTGTTCAGCTATCAGGGTCCTCTCCTGTGGAACCAGGTTCCAGTTTGGGTTCAGGAGGCAGACACCGTCTCCACATTTAAGAGTAGGCTTAAGACTTTCCTCTTTGATAAAGCTCATAGTTAGGGCTGGCTCAGGAAAGTCCTGAACCATCCGTTAGTTACGCCACTATAGGCCTAGACTTCCCATGATGCACTGAGCACCTCTAAATTTGAATTGAATTGAATAATGTTAGGGAGTGAGGAGTCGCTGCGTCCGCCTAACCCGGCCCACCTGCTTCTCGTCATAGTTGTCAGATTTATCTATCATATAATCAATAATATAATAAAACTAGAGGGAGGCAGGGATGTACAGCCTGATCCGGTTGGGGAGAGTTCTAGCCCGACCAGGCTCCTCTCTTTACCCTGTCTCTCCTAGTTATGCTGTAATAGTTTTAGACTGCTGGGGGACTTCCTTTGACACACTGAGCTCCTCTTTCCTCTATCTTCCTATCTTTCCATTTTGTGTGCATCCATGTCCCAGAAATGCTTGTTACTAACCTAGCTCTGGGGAGTCATTCCCCAGAGTCCTTATGTTCTTTTTCCCCAGCATGTTCCCTCGGATCAGGGACGCTCCAAAATCATGGTAGCAGCTGTCGCCATGGTCCCGCTACACGTTCTGCGATGCCATGTTACGTCCTGCTACGCTCTGCCGTGCCCAGCTACGTCCTGCTGTGCCTTGTAACGCCGCACAGTGCCCTGCTATGCCACGAACTACTACAAAGAACTACTACAAACTACTATTTTTTGGGACTGTTTTTGCCACTCTTCATTCTAATCCCAACCGGTCGTCAGACACCACCTACCAAGAGCCCGGGTCTGACCGAGGTTTCTTCCCAAAGGGGAGTTTTTCCTCGCCACTGTTGCTTGCTCTGGAGGAAACTACTAGAACTGTTGGGTCCTTGTAAATTCTGGAGTGTGGTCTAGACCTACTCTATCTGTAAAGTGTCTTGAGATAACTCTTGTTATGAATTGATACTATAAATAAAATTGAATTGAAATTGAATTGAATTCGTGACAATTTGCCAGTATTACGCTATCCTTAATCTCATCTAAATGTATTTAACCCTTGTATGGTTTTCGGGTCAAACTGACCCATTTCAAATTTTTACAAGAAGAAAAATGGTACAAGTTACATTTTTTTCTACCTGAAAATCAATGTCCTTACCTTAATTTCTGTGATAAACATGTATTTCTGACTCAATTCAGAAAATTATTCTGGATATTACACTTTTTTTCCATAGTGGATTTTTAACATGAATTATAACCCTTATGACAAAAACGAATCACACTTCCATTTTTAATTGTGTCTAGTAGAGCATTCCCTAAACACATATGTTATCTAAGTTGTTTGAAATTGAGTTAAAGACAATTTTTGTTAATAGATTATGAAGTAAAACTTTATTTCAGCATTGTTTTTAAAACCCCAAATAAGTCACGGGTAAATTTGACCCAAGGGATACGAGAGGGTCCCGAAAGTGAAGCCAATACAAGGGTTAACTAGCAGGCTTTATACTTCCAGTACTGCACTGAAAAAATGCATCTTTTATATCTTCCATAATCATGCATCATTTGTCTACTAATCCATTTCTTCAAACACTGTTCAAGGATGGATTCCAGTAAATTCATCACCTTGTTCTGTCAGATCAATCATCAGACTGAACTAGATGCACACCAGGCAGCCGTGGTGAGCTACCATGTGGCTTTTCCAGTTTGACATTTTAGATTTCATCATGCTTACTATAATTCACTCCCTCCTGTCTAGTCCATTTACCTGAAGAGACACCCAGTAAATTCCCAACTGTTACAGGACTTCCTTAAGATAAGATAGGTACTTTTAAGGGAAATTAAATTAACTTTTGTGTTATTTTAAATGGACGTTTGTCTGATACAGGATATATGTGTACTCTGAAGAGACCCTTTTGTTACCAGCAGCGTGTTGTGAAGCATGCAGTGATATGTAGCACAGTGGTTGAAAAATATGATACAATTATTTTAGTTAATTAATTTTATTGGCAAGCCTAGAGCTTCTTCTTGTCTGTGATTTGCATGTCATTAATATTAAGAATGCCTTACACTTAATACTCAAGAAGAATTGAATCTAGTAATTAGGAAATTTAGAAAATAGATAAAAGTAATACAAAATAATATACTAGTGGAGTTGTGTTGGGATTACACACCCTATTATGATACATCCTTCAACTATGGGTTATTTTATTTAGGTCATTTTTAGAATATGACTGTATTTTGAAAGATGAGAAGTATTAGTTACTTATTGATAACTTCTTTTTATAAGCCTGTTGTTGAATGATCTGGGAACAATTTGAAAAATGTGTATGAACTTAATATGTTTATTCTTTTGGAAAACCCACATACTGCTTTGTTTGGACCTGTGCCCAAACAAAGATATCAACAAGTGAGTAGGCGATAAAGATTATTTTATGATTACTCCTTCCTGCATCTTTCCACACACACACACATATATATAAAACACACCACACACACACACACACACACACACACACACACACACACACACACACACACACACACATACACACACAGCATTATTGAAGTTCAAAGTGCTTTACGTGAAAAGCCAATTTAAAAAGAGTAAAATAAAGTTATAAGTAATTTAAAGTTTACAGTGCAGTGAAAGATAAATAAATAGATTTTAATGACAGGCAGTGACAAAAAATACTTACATAAATATTCTCTTAAAATGTCCCTCAAGGCACAAATAAACAGCTCATAGGCCCAGCAAACACAGATCAGCCACATCAGGAGGATTCAACATGGAGGTGGAAATATAAACAGGAAAACAATAGGAGACTAATGCACGTGATGTTTGAGGTAAAGTGCTGAATTAAATACAATAATTCACAAAGCTATGTTAGAATTTACTCACAAAAAATGCAATTATAAAATAAATTGTGGGAGGCTTTTGTGTTATTTTGGCTTCAGTTTAGGAACTTGTTTTTGTCTCCTTGATTGACTGGTGTTTCAGAAATGCCCAAAAGCTTTCAGGATCACAGATTACGTTTTAGTTTAAGAAATAAAGAGACTTTTCAGGCTGATCTGTATCCAGCTGACCATTATGTTATTTTACACATCTTTTGTTATAGATAAGATAATGGATGCAGAACATGCAACTATTATCTGCAACATATAACAAACATGTAAGACAGGTTGTTTGTTTCCTGCTAAACCACATGCCCATCAATCAGATCAATTAGGTAGGGAGTTTCCTCCTCATTCCAAAAACTATATAAACCGACAACTATATGTTCTATAATTCACTGACTCCTCACTGCAGCTGAAGGTTCATTGTGGGACTTCTAAGACATCACAGGTATTAATCCTCTTGTCTAACTTTTTAACTTTGTGGTCAATTGTGGTTCACATTCAGGAAACCGTGTCCTCTGGTATACTGATTACTGTGAATATAACAGGACTATGTTTGTCTTTTTCAGAGATGAAGTGGGTTTTGTGCCTGCTATCTGCAGGTCTTTTCCTGTGTTTGCAAAACCATGTGAATGCCGGTGAGTACCACTACTGTATATCAATATAAATGAAACACAGTCGTTATTAATTATATTAAATAGTCTCCTACTACAATTAGTTTTGACATTTAGATTTAAAAAAATACTGTATGAATATCTGCATCTAGTGTATCATATAATCATGAATTGATATTTACACTTAAAGAAACCGCATCATAGCTTTAGAACCTTGAAAACAACTCAATAGAAATAAATGAAAATGAAAAAACTCTGAAGGGTGACTTAAACAGACCAACTAAAGAAAATGTTTTGTGTCTTTAAACACGTTTTAGCGGGGTGTCCTTGAAAAGCTTTGCTTGAAGCCCAAGGGCCGGGGACTCAGCTTTTAAATACTCCAGAAAGTGGAGTGTAAAACCCCCGACTGCCACATTTTGAAGGACGAAAAACAAAACCTAACTAGCGTTTATGAAATACATTCAAAATAAAGTTTTGCCCAACAGGGGCCCCTTTTCGTTGAGGGGGAACCGCAAAACCCGACCCGGGCTGATGAACACCTTTGGGCCGCCCGTCCGCTGTGCGTTCTGCTGCTACAGATAAAGCTGTTGACTGTTAGAGATCTTTTGGAAAAACGGGAAAACCTCCTAAAAGCCCCCGGGGGTGTATCCAAAAAGTTTCTTTTATTTTCCGTGCAGAGGGCTTAAGTCACGTAAAAATTTTGTCATTTTTCTCTGGTAATTAGTCTGATTCCCGAAAGGGGGGTTTGAAGGTCTTTCTGTCGACGGGCTGCCTGCCCCCAACCTCCCCTTCCTGCAGGACAAACCCCCAATTTTGGGCGTTCGCCTGGAAACGCAAAGCAAAAAACAAGTATGCAACTGCTAAATAGCAAAAGATGTAATGGCGTATATTTAAACTGGGCTGACTGAATTTTTCCAAGATTTTTCCCCCTCTTTTTTTTTTTTTTTTTCAAAATAAAAGGGGAAAAACTTAGTGCTGGCTCTAACATTCTTTTTCTTGAAATTTCAAATACATGAGAAAAAGAAAAAAAAAATATAAAAAATTTCTTTTTTTCTTGCCTGAGCAAACAAAACCCTTAGGAGCCCCAACAACCTTTGGCCCCTGGCTCCCTCTGATCCAGATGCTCTCTTGCCTAAAAGGCTGGGACCTCAACAAAGAGCAACAATTTTCTACTTCCCTTTTGGGAAATATTTTATAATTTAAAGGGATTATATCATTTGTCCTCCTGAGGAGGGGGAAAAAGACAATAATACTGAACAAAGTAAGAAAAGAAACATTTAATCCCATTTGCATTGATCTTAAGGTATTAGCTTTGCCACTTTCACCAAGGTGCTCATTGTCCACATCCTGTCCCAGGTAAGGGAAGTGCCCCACAGAATTCTGAGCACAGCAAACGCTGATTTTGAGAGTGATCCAACCTACACTCCCATGGTGACATTCTTCGCCCAGTGGACTGACCATGACCTTTCCCTTACCCCTCAATCTCCTACCATCCCTCGTTCATTAATGGCATTGCTGTAACCGGGGCTGTGAACGCACGGAGCCCTGCTTTCCCATTCAGGTCAGGTCATGCATTACCAAAAAAGATGTAAAACACACACACACCCCACACACACCCTACACACACACACACACTACACATATACTGGATGCTAACTTTTTTCTTGTCATCTAAACATTTTTCCCACAAATGACCCCCGCGTTGCGGATCATGCATCCCCTTCTTCCCTCACCCCACTTGTGGTTCTGGAAACACAGGCTACATTTTTGGGTGGCAGCAATGTCCGTCACAGATAAACTCTCCACGGCTTACATTGATGCGGGTCAGGTGTAGGGTAAAGAGGATATCAAAGTCGCTTCCTACGCGACCCTACCCTCAGATAAGGGCCTGTTGGGGTCAACACCATTTTCGATGACAACGCCGGGAGTACCTGCCCTTCGCCACTCGGCGCCCAAACTATGTCCACCCGGCCGCATTACTAAGCCCCCAAATGCCGGGAGGTGCCCTGTTTTTGTGGGTGGTGAGTGGCAGCAAAATTGACGTACAGCTTTTGAAGTGTTAGATTCATTCCATGCTTGTGCAGAGCTAACAGCCCTTTTATTGATTTTGTTCTGATTTTTAAGGTGACGTACGCACCAATGAGAACCCCCGCTCTGACCTCCTGCCACACTGTTTGTGCGTGAGCACAACCGTCTGGCACGTGCTCTGGGCCCAATCTCAATCCTCACTGGACGGGGAGAGACTCTACCAGAAACACCAAAATCATGGGAGGATATATCAGGTTAGAGAGGGGGTTAACAGCATGGAGTCCAGAAATGTTGGATTGATGATTGGATGTTATGTCCTCACATAGTTCAATTAACTCAGTGTCTTCTCTGTCTTTCAGGTTATCACTTTCAGAGACTACTTGCTTCACATTGTTGGTCCAGACATTCTTGCCAAGCAGCTGTCCACCTACCCTGGTTATGATAAAAACGTGGACCCAAGCATCTCCAATGTGTTCGCCACCGCTGCCTACCGATTCGCTCACCTGATGATTCAGCCATACGTTTTTCGTCTTAATGAGCAATACCAGGAACACCCTTTGTACCCCAGCCCACTGCTGCACAAATCCTTCTTTGCACCATGGAGGGTCGTCTTTGAAGGTACAACCATAATCTTTAACTTGTTTTACTTCACCTAATGGAAAATCAATTAGTTGTATGTTTTTATAGGCTTTAGAAAATCTAGCCTGCAATAGAAGACTTCGGCCAGTCACAGGACATTTTAGAGAGATGGCATTTTTATTGGCTGTTCCCCAAATGTAGGCCAGAGATCTTCAACATGGGGTCCAGGACCCCTAGGGGACCTCAGAGTTACTCCAGAGGGGCCTCCAAATGTTTTTCAAACTTGTATGTAAGAAGGCTATACTTTTAACTTTGGATTAATAAACTATACTTGTCTGGCCCTTGAGTTGTGAGTTTTATTTTCCAGTGTGGCCCTTTATGATAAAATTTAGTTTGACACACCCCTGTGGTAGGGCATTCATGATCAGTCTCTCTCAGGACCCCTGCTTTAGACGACAACATGCTCATTGAAATCAGCAACAGTAGCGTAAACTTAAAATGTTCCTATCTCTTGTGTTCTTCAGGTGGTTTGGACCCAATCATCAGGGGCCTGGTGGGCAGTAAGGCCAAGCTGAACACGCAGGATCACATGATGTCTGATGAGCTGAGGGACAGGCTGTTCAAATTTTTCGCTAAGTTGTCGATGGATCTGGCTTCCCTCAACATGCAGAGAGGCAGAGACCATGGATTACCTGGTAATACACTCAATTAGTCTTTCCATTTCCAATCTGTTTTGTATCGTTAGAATTATGTTTGCATCTGAGCCTTTGCAGATCATACATCATCTTAAACATGGCTTCCTTTTTACCCTGTGTCCCTTTTTAGGCTACAACAAATGGCGTGGGTTCTGTGGGCTGTCACAGCCACGAAATCAGCAGAGCTGGCTCAGGTGCTGAACAACACCAATCTGGCCCAGAAACTGCTGGATCTCTACAAAACACCTGACAACATCGATGTGTGGCTAGGAGGAGTGGCTGAGCCCTTTGTCCCAGGAGGACGAGTAGGACCCTGTTTGCATGCTTGATTTCCACTCAGTTCCAGAGAATCCGCCAGGGAGACCGGTATGTTACATAACTGACATTGCTAAAGATTTGGAGATATTTGTGTTACCTGCGCCTTTACATTCATTTTTATATTCAAATAAAACGAAAATTGCACTATTGACTGACATGTACTGAAGATATGAATACTGCTGTTTAAATTTGAAAAAACTTTCAATTTCAGACTTTGGTGGAGACTCCGGATTCTTCACTAAGGCCCAGAGAAAGTCTCTGAAGGACGTATCACTGGCCCGCATCATCTGTGACAACACTGGTATCACGGATGTACCAGAGAAGCCCTTTGAGTATCAGCCCAGGCCAAAGAAGGGTTACACTAAATGTTCTTCCATCCCTGCCTTTGACCTCAGGCCATGGAAGGAGACTATTGGGTAGGAATCCTCACTGCAGCGGCCTCACTAAAGACATCTCAGAGCCTCAGATTTTTTGCGTGACCTTTCTTCATGTTCCTGCTGACCTGCTTGCTTTGTTGTGTGTAATGAATTTACTTTTACCCACATTTTTAATAAATTTCTTTAACTGCTGGAATTAATTGTGATTACAAAAAGTGCTTAATGTTGAAATGTGAAAGTTCCTTTGATTTGATTTGTTTCTCTCTTAAAAATTTAATTGTAATGATTCATAAATAAAAGTGAACTCTCTAAAAAATTTCTGTGCATTACATGACATGTATTTTTCAAAAAACAAATATGTGGATTATAGTCTTGTTTGTCTTAAGAGTTGACAATTTATATCTCATTAGAGAGTTATTCAAACAACTATGACTCAGTGTTTCATTTTTATAACAATATTTCCAAAATCTCTGGTGAACTGAGCAACATTGGACCAAGAGAAATGTACAGCAGGGGTAATGCTGACATTGAAATAAATAACAAAAAATAATAATTAATAAAAATAATATATTTATTTGATTATGCTGTGTGTCACAGTTTAAGCCCTCACATGTTCATCTACATTAGCTTGTAACTTTAAATACCATTTTATGTATAAAAAGCAGCTTTCCCACCTCATATTTTCTTCTCATTGTCTGTGACACTTTACTGATTTTTAAAACCTTTTCCGAACCATTCATCTACAATCTACAAGTCAGAGCCAATACTACTTTTTTTACTAATTTAAATCAGTTTGCCATGCATAAAGACTACAGAGGACATATTTATTCATAAGTCAAATTGATAGTCCAAAAAGAAATTGAAGCAAGATCAAATTAAAAATATTATTTTACTATGCTAGGAAAAATCATGCCATAATTGAATTTAAAAAAAAACAAGGAAACTGAAAAAGCAAAGTTGAAATGTAAAATGATAATTTGAAAATGTAAAGTGCAATGTAAAAAGTCTAATTTAAAATGCAAAGCTTAAATATAACTGCTTAAACTGAACTCTTTGATTGATTGAAAATCGCAATGGAAATAAGAAAAGAGAAACATCAAATATGAAACTCAAAATGTGAAATGGTAAAGCTTAAATGGAAATACTTCAATTAAAATAGAAAAATAGAAATAATTTAATTTTTTGCACTTCATCCTTTTCCATTTTAAATTTTGAAGTCTACATTTTACATTTGGCAATTCCCCTGTGACATTTTAAGTTTCAGGTTTTCTATTTGGATTTAGCAGTTGGCATTTCAAAAAAAAAGTATGTAAATGAGGAGGCGTGGCCCAAAGCCTGGTGGGACGGTCTGAAACAAAAGGGGTGCAGAGGCACCTTATGTACAGCGTGGGGTCTTTCTGCAACTACGGCGACAACACAGCAAGTTGAGGGAGCAGGGCTGTAGGGAGGACTGTTATTTATAAGGCAATGCCTTCAATTTGGTGAATGCGTTCTTACATGTCTGAGCATGTGGCCTCACACACAAACTCACCAGGACTAAAAAGGAGCATTAATAACGGAGTTCCCTATCAGTCAGACAGCGAGAAAAGCAATAGGCTGTACAGCAGATAAGGGGCTGCCTTTTGCAACTAGCTAACATTAACAGCTGTTATATGCTTGCATGCATGACTTAAATTGATACAATGGCAACTTGCAGAATAGAACACATGCAGTGTCATTTAGGGGTGCAACATACTGTCATAATGTTTAAAAAATGGAGATGCTTTGACCAAATGCTGAAGAGGTGTACAATAGTAGGCGGGGATAACATTCTGTTAAAAGTGTTTATAGAGGCTTATCTTGTTGGCTCTAACCGGAAGCTCATCTCAAGAATATACAAGGGGCTACAACAAACAAAAGGTAGTTCAATGTCTGTAAAGCAAAAATGGGAACAGGAAGGAAATTTTGTCTTAAGTGAAGAAGATTGGGAGAACTTATGTGAGATACAGTGGAAAACTTCCAGTTCATCTTTATGGCGAGAGTTTTGCTGGAAAAACCTTATAAGGTTTTTCATTACTCCAGCTCAAAAGAAGCACTACACCAATTCTTCGGCATGTTGGCGACAATGTGGGTGCCTCGAAGCAAATCATTTTCACATTTTCTGGTCCTGTACATTATTGATTCCATTTTGGAGGGAGGTTTATAAAGCTTTGCAAAGCATTTTTCAGGTGGACATTCAATTTAAATTTGAGTCTTTATATTTAGGTGCCTTAACAACAAAAAATGTTTCTTCTCATGTCAAATACTTGTTTAAGATCTTAAGTGCTGCTAGTAGAAAAGCTATTACTAGAAGGTGGTTAAAACCAGGAAAACCCACCATGGAGGAATGGATTGACATTATCTACGATATTTTCAAGATGGAAAGGATTACTTTTGCTTTGAGACTGCAACAGGGAACTTTTTTGAAAAGATGGGAAAGATGGATAACATACATCACTCCATTACGCCCTTCATTTGTTTAAAGTAGATTTGGGTGTCCTTTTTTTTAATTTGTTTTATTATTATTCCCCCTCGGAAGAGGGCTTTTTGAGTCATTGAGGTTTACCCCAACATGTTTGTTCAGTTTTCATTCTGATTTTACTAGGTCTAAAAATGGTTATGAGTATGTAATGTAGAATGAATGTCTAAAGGGTCCTGGCTTACTTTAGTACTGTCTACCGAGCCGGTGATGCTTTTGTTTGTGTGGGTTATTATTGTATAATTGCAAATGGCTCAATGAGAAGTATGTCAGGTAGTGTCATTGACTATATTGTTTGGACCTGTAAGATCAAAAAAAAAAAAAAAAAAAAAAAAAATGGAGATGCTGGCTAATAGACAGGATCAGCTGATTAGGCTATTAACCTGCATCCGATTCAGTTTATTTCTAGCTTTGTTGTGTGTTTCACTAGCTAAGTTTCCATCTACTTGTCAATCAAATTATCTGAAGTTTGGTTAAAAAAACTCATGTGAATAAAGCTGGTATTTCCATCCAACGGCTTTAAAGCGAATAAAAACCTGTGTGTAATGACGTCACGTGCTTTTTTGCAATCAAATTGGCATATCAAATTGATTTTAGACATTTTAAAGGTGTTTTCATTCATTTTCGCACTGAATTGCACAATATTCAAGCAAACTTTTGCAAACAAAGTTTTTCTGGACCATAGGGATCGCACTGTCTACCAACAAATAAGCAATATTGCACAAGTTGTAATAATGCTTATGTGCCAGCTGATAGCAACATATCAAGCTATAATAAGAAAACAACGATGCTATCAACACATCGCTGTGATGATGCAACTTGCCTTTTATTTTCCCTCCGGCACTGCTGTGAGACAACTCTTTTTTGAGACATGTGTCACTGTTTGAGCGCCTTCCATTTACTCCGGAGGACATCCCACGGCTTGTAGTAACCTTTGTCGTCCATTTCCTTTGTGAGTTCCTGATTAATTAAATTCAAAAAGTCTCTCGTCTCCTCCTCCGTCCACTAACATCTGTCTTTGTTGACATCCGCCATGTGTGCAAACAGAGCGGACATACTGGGCAAAAATTAACTAAAACTTATTTTTCTTCGTTTTGTGGCAGATTGCAACCATAAAAGGACCTAAAACTTAATCGCAATTCATTATTTATTCAGCAAATGACGTTTCTAGCAGCGTTTATCGCATAAGCCGTACATCGATCAAGAGAAAATCCGATGAGACCGAACGTATTTCTTTGAGTCGATATTCATGATATTCCATCAAATTTTACTTTTCCGTAAGGCATTTTTTAATCATTATCACTTAATTTGAATAAAAACGTGTGGATGGAAACATAGCTACTAAGAGAATCGCCTCGGCATGACCAACTATGGAAACGTCCCCTCATATAATCACAGTCAACCAGCTCCTTACAAATCATTCTCGCTTTCTTCCTGTGAAGAAACTATACTGAGCTCCCTAAGCGCTTCTAGGCTAGCTTGGTCGGACCGTTTAGGACTACATCGCCAAACGCAGTTCCCGACCCTGTCTAGATTTGGTGTACTTTGCAAGTAGTTGTTACCTTGTTGTTACACAGTTTTGAAAGCAGCGAACTGCTCCTATGTATGTTAGTTGATACTTTTTTATTGGTTGCTTAGCTGTGTAACTCTTCTACCCTCTAGCTAATTAGCCCCTCTGGGTTTGGTTAGCATCGTTTGTTAGCCAGACCAGGTACCTGGAGTAAGCTATTGTGTTACGACCATAGATTTATTAAGAGAACTAGATACAGCGTTTGGTCCGGTACACTCCAATGACAGTGCTCAAAAGTGCATAAAGCAATCATGGAGCTCGGTTCCACGTTAACATGACGTCACAATGGACATGCGCACTAGCAACGATTTGTTTTGTCGTAGCAACCGGTAGCAACATGCTCGTTCAAGAGGCTTCCACCAGCCCAGCTGCCTGCGAAAGAGCTTCTGCCGGCTGCAATGACACTGCTGTCTGCATACCAGGCTGAAATCTTCAAGGAGATGGGTTGTCAGCTGGACTGAGGGACACCTAACCTGGTCCTCTGCACTTGTGCTGCACTCCCCACATGGTGCAGTGCAAGGCCTCGCAGTCGCAGGTTAGTGGGCCTTGTGGCTGAACCTCTCGGGCCTGAGTGACACACAAAAAGCAGAGGTCATGGACGGAACATATGGCCCCACCAAAGGTCTGTTAAGTCCAGCTCCAGAGAAAATGGGAGAGGGCAGTACCCTCAACAAATCTGGGGGCGAAGCCTTTGACCTCTGCCTTTCCCAAAAATACTCTGGTGTTTCACAGTTCTCGAGGGCCCCCTCTCAGTTTCTCATCCACCGTATCCAAGAAGAGGAAAGTAGTATCCCAGAGTCACCAAGCACTTTTACATGTTCAAAAACGCAACAAATAAAGGCTGCAGGCTCAGAGCCAAGAGTGAAATATTGCCCTCAAAACGATAGTTACGTGTTGTAACTCCAGATTCTATGAGTATAGGTATAGCCCTCTAAGGCTACGCTGCTGGGTCTTATCCCGTCCCGCATGCGCAGTTGGGAAGATTTTCTTTCCCGCCCTTGCGTCCAGCACTGGCTTCAACTATGTCCACAGATACTATATATAAACAGAGCGGACCTGTTGCTCGTCTCCCAACATCAGCTTTTTCTTTAGCTATTGTTACTGGAGCAGGTGGCTCGGACCTTAGAGGGCTAACCCTATACTCATAGAATCTGGAGTTACAGTACGTAACTATTGTTCTATTTTGTTTAGGCTTCTCCCTCTAATATGAAGGTAAATATGGTGCAAAATGTGAGAGTGCGTAAATGCGATGTGAGCACTTGTAGAATATGATTTAAGAGCTTGTAAAAAAAATCTGTACTCGTAGATTAGATGTGAGCACTTGTAGAATATGATTTGAGAGCTTGTAAAACTAAAATTGAACTCGTAGATGCGATGTGAGCACTTGTAGAAAATTATTTAAGAGCTTGCAGAAAAAATCTGTATCTTATTTCTTCTTCACTTCAGTCACTTTTACAGTACAACCACAACTCAGAAATTACAACCTCCCCAAATCTGTTGCTGCAAGGTGCTCTCTCGCATCACCCCACTGGGAGTCTGCGCCCTGACTTTGCAACACTTCTTGTGATACATTGGTGCAAAAACTAATTTGTACTGTGATAGTCGTAGCTCGGAGCCAACAGGACGTCGGGGACAGCAAGGTTTCTATCGCCAGATGAGGGACAACTCTGTCCAGCTTATTTATGTAGCATGAAAGCTAGCGTTAGCTAACTACCAGCCAGCCCGCTTCTAAATACTGTAAATACTTTAATTATCTCAACACTTTTAACAGTCAAACTGAAACACTGGCGGTGAGCTCCAGGTCCTGTAGCCACGGACGGACCACCACCAGTGGGGCTCGGCCAGCGTGAACACTGCTAGAAAGCTTCGTTGCCGACCTCAACCTGATCTGATCGGTGCTCCAGCGGGACACGGAGAGCTCTAGACCCGGTAGCAACGGCACAACCCCCCTGGAGCCCACCGCCAGTGTTGGTGGAATAGCAAGCTAGCATTAGCAAACTAACCCCGCTTATAAATAAATATATTTTAGTTATCCTAATACATTAAACAGTCAACCTGAAACGCTGGCGGTGAGCTCCAGGTCCTGCAGCCGCAGACAGACCGCCCTCAGTTAGTATAACGCGTGCCTTTTATATTAAAATGTATTTATTTATAAGTGTGCTGGTTGGTTAGTTTGGTAAGGATAGTTTGCTATTCAACACCAACACTGGTCTGGAGCTCCAATCAGATCAGGTTGAGGTCAGCAGCAACGATTTCTAGCGTTTCCACGCTGGCCGAGCCCAACTGATGGTGGTCCGTCTGCGGCTGCAGGACCTGGAGCTCACTGCCAGTGTTTCAGTTCGACTGTTAAGAAGTGTTGAAGCCATTTCTATGGAAATAATCTTTTCAGTTTTATTTTTGTAAGACCTGACAAAACCTGTGTTGAAAATGGAACGTAGAAATCAGAGTTTACCAGTGACCTAGAATAATGTAATTTGATTGGCTGCTAAAAAATAGTACCCTGCGAAACAGCCAGAAGCCACTGGTCTTTGGAGCAACACAGTCTTTAGACCTACACAGAATTGCAATTAATTTGTAAGAAAAGTAAAGATACTAAGTTTTTGTATTTTATGTTTAGAATTTTTTTAAGTAAACAGACAAACGAAGAACTTTGGATTCAAGACATTTACTGACGTTTTGTCCTAAGCTAGTGAGTCAGTTTGTAGCACTCTCATCAAAGTCAAAATACTGCTCGACGTAGTAAAAATATCGGGCAAATTCGGAAGATTGCTCGACGAAGCAGGAAAAAAGACGAGCAGCGTAAGACGACTGCCTAAGAAGAAGAAGAAGCCAGTCGCTCGGGAGGACGGTGAGCTAATTGACTGGGCTGAGCTGAGGAAACATGCTAGCGGATGCTGGCGAGGAAAATAGACAATTATGGCCGAAAACTATGCCACAGCTCAAGAACACAGAAAGTCAGCCAGAGATAGCCTACTTTTAGTGTCAGTCATCGGCTGAATGAAGCTTTCCCTGGAACAGGTCTGATATTCTCTTCTTGATTCTATTAGCCTCCTGACGATGCTAAAGCTAACCATCGTCTAAAGGCGACAGCTAGTGTCCACTGGATAGTCGGTTCTGAAAGTCATAGAGCTTTACTTGAAGGAATCCTACATTACAATAACCCATTTACACAAGTGCTTGTGAATGTTTAAGAAAAGTAGAAGCTGTGGACAATTCAAGGAATTGTGACAGTTTTGTGTGGGGATTTTCGAGTGACCTGACATGGCATATAAAAGCGCAGTTGCGCGTGTTGACCAAAAGAGGGCGCCAAAGCCCACAGAAAAGGCTGTGGAGAAAATACAAAGACTGAAAGGTGAACACAAGGGAAGGTTGGCACAAGTAACCAAACAATAGAATGACTTAACCAAATTGAAGGAAAATGAAGACAATGTTAATTAAATCAAAGATGAAGCCTTGCTAATGTTTGAAAGATACTTAGGACAGTATGAACGGATTAATGAAGAGTTGTGTGAGCTAATAGATGAAGAAGTTAAGAAAGCGGATCAAGATGTCTATGAGAACAGATATTTGGATTTTAAATGGTTTATAGAAGACACAAACAAATGGATTGCAGATGTCTTAGGATGAAGAAGACGATATAAGGCCACATGATAGTGTATCCAAAGCAAGCTCCGTGGTAAGCCATACTTCCAGTACTTCTGCAATGCTGAGAATTAGGGCTGAACGTGAAGCGTTGTTGGCAAGAGCTGCAGCAATGAAAAAGAGAAGCAATTGAACAGGAAGAACTTCACTTGAGAATTAAAAAAGAGCAATTGGAGCTTGAAACTGAGCTTGCTGCTTCAGAAGCTAAACTAAAGGTGAATGAAGAATTTGAAGATGCTCATGAATCTATTGATGATGTATTAGAGCCCCCTTCAGGACCCATATTCAAAGACCCATAACTAAACTTTGTTTATTGCAGGGAGAAGACTGAAGATAAAAAAGAGACAAAATAAATTAGAAATACTTACCAGAGTAGATTGAATAGAAGAGAAATGACCAGTTTTGAATAGTCTGTGAAAGTATTTAGTTGTTAATACTTGCCAGTTAATGTTTACCTTTAAATACTTTCCTGCGAAAAAGGAATTGAGAAGTTGATAAATGTGGGAGTCTAAATGGCTTAAGTTTAAGTTTAGGTTGATAATTGATATGCTAAGGCCTAGTCAATTAGGGACCGGGATAGGTTGAAGCCATTTCTATGAAAATAATCTTTTGAGTTTACTTTTGTGAGACCTGACAAAACCTGTGTTGAATATGGAATGTATAAATTGGAGTTCACCAGTGACCTAGAATAATGTAATTTGATTGGCTAAAAGGATAAGTACCCTGCGAAACAGCCAGAAGCCACTGGACTTTGGAGCAACACAGTCTTTTGACCTACACGGAATTGCAGTTAATTTGTAAGAAAAGTAAAGATCCTAAGTAAAATCAAGTTAGATTAATTAACTGCGCCGTACTTGTCCTTGTCCGCCTAAATTAATCATAAATAAACATAAAAAACTAGGAGGCTATTCGCAGTATATTAAATCGTTATTGATTTTGAATTATTTTGCACTGAAATGACAGTTGTTTGTCGGCTCTGACAGCGTTGCATCACGTGCACATGCAAAATATTTTAGCCTATGATTTCCGAAAAAAAGTACTAAGTCAACTTGTGTTATCAGCACAAGAACTGTTGAGGAATATGCAACATAATATAAAGACAATTGTTTTTGTCATATGTTATAATAACTGACAGACACTATGATTTCAATCGCTCTGTACTCGCACAGAGCGGCTGAACATAGGAACTCGGCTTCGCAGCTGAGACACGAAAAGACTATTAATTTAAAGCTTTCACTCTTAAACACAAAAGACACATCCATTTTAAAATACTGTATATATAAACATATTTGTGGTCAAACTCAGCGCCTCGCTGTGTTGTAATAACTCTGATACTTTCTTTTTGAGTCCCTCACATTTGGCGGTTAGTCCATGCATGACTGCGCCAGGCGTGCTGGGGCTGAATATCTTGGTTCCAAAACTTTTAACCAGTTCTTAAAACCTTGGCCTTCCACAACAGCAGTGGGCCTCATATCCTGAGCAATAAAGTCGACAATTCCTTCCGTGATATTATTTTTGCGTTTGGATGATAGAGGAGGCTTAACAGCCAGCGTGGTCTGGGTGTGTCTGGGGAACGCTACCCAGACGGTGGGTGCGCCAACAATTATTAGACTATGAAATATGCCAATTCTGACATGTTCTTATAGCCTACTCAAAACAGACAGGGCAACCTAACGCAGACAAGTTAGCTTACCATTATTTAGGTGATGTGCCATGTTTGTAGTAGAGCTGCAATATGCAAACTGTTGCTTGCAAACTTTGCATTTGACTTTTTTTCCGTTAACTATTTTTGTAAAATGCTGAGGACTGACTGTAAATTAAATGCTCACAATTCAATAAATATTCACCAAACCAAGGCTTTCTAGTATTTTCTTCAATCTGTCTCCAGTGGGTTGGGCTAATCTTAAAAAAAGTGAAAACAAGGGGGGTGTTCTGAAGACAGACTGTTACCTGTGAAACAGGGGTGCTCTGAAAACACCCCCATTTGCAATTAGTGCTTTCCACCCATAGACCTTAACGGTCTATGCTTCCACCTGGTGAAATTAACACGGCAAAAAATCGACCAATCAGAATTTTAGTCGAGCCAGAATGTATTGACCAATAAATCGACTAGTCGACTGGGAGATTACAGCCCTACTCCAAATGCAGTTCACAGCCGCCTAATCAGATTCCGTTATTCTGATGAAGCCTGCCATGTTAACGACGTGGCCTGAGAGGTTCACAGGGCCCGAGTCATAGCCCCCCACCCACCCACGTGCCGGGAGAATGGGGGGGGGTGAAGGCTCAGTGGGTGCAAAAACACACATGCAACGGCGTGACATGATTATCTGCGTGCATGTATCATGATTTTGACAATGTATGGCAAAAAAGAAAAAACGTCTCACAAAACAGGACTCAAGTTAACTTACATTAAGTAACTTAAAGTTTTGTGTCATGGCAGTGTGTTAGGATTACCTGTTTGTCTTCCATCATTAATGTTGTACATATTTATATAGTGTATCTGTAGAAGACAAAGACAATACCCAAACCACTTTAGTCTAAAAATGTAATAGGCCTGACATAATACAGGGTGAGATTGATTAGGCAGTGCAGTGGTTGAGGTTAAGACAAGCTGACTGTTTTTCAGTTGCGCTGACTTGTCCTCACTGCAGAGAGATGTTTCACCTGAACATCACAGTGAAGGAGCGCTTGGTGTCACAGCTTCTCACTGGGTCACCAGCTGGACTTTGATAAAAAGATGATTCGGTAACCACTGGATCGATGGACACCACTAGACTCCGGACTCTCTCTCTCTTTCTCTGACACATTGCCACTTTATTAAAGTATTTTTTATTTTATATAATAGAATTTCTGTACCTTTTTTTTTACTTTGCTTATTTCTATTCCAACCACGACAAATCTGAATGCGCAGGACCACTTTAACCTAATGATGGGCAATGAATCCAATTTGATTTTGGTCGAGAATTGAAGTTATTATAATCTAGTTATTGTAGTTGCTGAACTTTCTCTGTGGAAGATTACAAACTACAATCAATTGATTGGTTTGTCAAGCTTCTCATGGGTACAGCTGACTTTTGTTTTTTATATGTTCACGTCTTGGTCCATTATGTACATACACAAATGACACTACGTCTTTTCTTGACACATTGCATTTTCAAGTTTTGTTTTGATAATGGACTCCCGAACCTTTGTCGTCTTGGACTCATTCACCAACCAGGCCTCACATCCGATATACCCAGATTACGATTTACCTTCCAGATAGTGATGATTCCATTTTTTAGAAGCAGCTAAATTAAATGTATATATACAGTAATGATAGATTTAATTTTTGAAGAAAATAATAAAAATAAGCATTGTATCTGAAGTTGAAATAGGCGAGCACGTTTCTTGTGACTGTTTTTACCTTTGTTGTCGTGATGCTTGAACGATAACAATTTAATATAGATTTTGTATTTTTTTCTTGTTTCCTTTTGTGACAGGTAGCCTGTTAAAGTTGTCTAATTTTTCCTAATATGATTCTAAATGTTCTAAATGTTACGCTGGCGTTTTATACTTTGGAACACTGGAGGCCCTGAAGAGAGGAAGCAAAACTGCCTGAAAAGTGCATTGTTTATAACTTATTATTATTATTATTATTATTATTATTATCCATAATTATGCCTCATTTGCCCACAAATCCATTATGTCATACACTGTTTAAAAATAGAGTCAATTAGTCACTACATTCTGTGGCTTTTCCAGTTTGCCATTTTGGACTTCCTCATGCTTACTTTGTTTTACTCCACTCCTGTCTTGTCCGTTTACCTGAAAAAAAACTTCCAGTAAAGCCGACATTATTACCGTACTTCCTTGATAAGAAAGGTTATTACTCTTAAAGAAATAAAATTAGCTTTTTGTTAGATATTGAGGTTATTGTTAAAATGTGACTATATTTTGGAAGATGGGAAGTTATCTTATTTTTATAAGCCTGTTGTTAAATGATCTGGGAACGTTTGACAAATTTGTATGCACTTATTAATATGTATATTCTTTTATAAAAACCCACATGCTGCTTTCAGTTAGCATGTTCCCAATCAGAGATACCAACAATAGAGAGGACAGTATTTATTTTGACTATGACAACTGAAGCTGCATGTAAACACATAGACACTCCCATCTTTCCCATAAGTGAGTAATTTGCAAATAAGTCAAACCTTCCTTATGCATTCCACACGCGCACGCGCGCACACACACACACACACACACACACACACACACACACACACACAAAAGTACAGTCTGTCATGTGCTTATGTGGTTGGGTCTTAGGATGCAGTTACTGTAGATAGATCACCATTTACGTGTTTGTTTATTAACTTTTAATATTGGATACCTTCCATGTAATTGTGTATATATACAGTACAGTTCTTAAACTGTATATGTACTATTATTAAGTTAAATATCTTTCTAATTTAGCTGCAGCTCTGCTGTTCTGATAAAACACTAATGTATCGCAATGAAAGATATTTTAAATATTCTACTAAAATGTCCCTCAAGGCACAAATAAACAGCTCATAGGCCCAGCAAACACAGATCAGCCACATCAGGAGGATTCAACATGGAGGTGGAAATATAAACAGGAAAACAATAGGAGACTAATGCACGTGATGTTTGAGGTAAAGTGCTGAATTAAATACAATAATTCACAAAGCTAGTGTTTGTGTCGGTTTAGTCTGCATTTAGGGACCCTGAATCTTCAACCAGAGGGTAAAAGCTGAAATTCAGAGTGAAGTATGTGGGTTGGATCGCAAACCTTTTTTTGGTGCCTGCCTGATAACCGACTGCTCATAAATTGTCTGGGGGGACAGATGTTTTTTTTCACCCACATAATCTTCATAGCTGTCTGTAACTGCCAGGGGATCTGTGATTTGGACTGTACTGTCAGGTTACCATACCAGGCTGTGATATCGTATTTTAGAATACTCTCTAATATTGCATGATAGAACAACAACATACATTTGTGTTCGACTCCATACATTCTAAGTCTTTGTAGAAAATGCATCCTCTGTTGAAGTCTGGGACAGAGAATATTCATGTGGTCCTTCCAGCTGAGTGCATTATCGATATGTACACCAAGGTACTTGTCAGAGCTAACCTGAATAATGGGAAAGGTGTTGATCACCACAGGCCTGGTGTCGCCTTCGGCCTTTTTGGTCAAACACCATATCCCCAGTAACAACAAAATGCCAAAGAAAATTTTTCATCATGTAGCCACAATAATAAATGCTTTTTAGCTTCTCTGTTTTGTGAACGTTGCTATTTTGTGTCGCTATCAGATTCAAGTAACTTTTTTTTTTTTCTCGGTTTTTTTGTTGACATGTTGTAGCCTCATGTCAGTTTCATAAGGGTTTTTCCCTAATATGATTCTAATGTCATCTAAATGTGTTTAACTAGCTGGCGTTTTATACTTGCAGTACCTCACTGAAAAAGTGCATTGTTTTTAACTTATTATTATTATTATTATCCATAATTATGCCTCATTTGCCCACAAATCCATTATGTCATACACTGTTTAAAAATAGAGTCAATTAGTCACTACATTCTGTGGCTTTTCCAGTTTGCCATTTTGGACTTCCTCATGCTTACTTTGTTTTACTCCACTCCTGTCTTGTCCGTTTACCTGAAAAAAAACTTCCAGTAAAGCCGACATTATTACCGTACTTCCTTGATAAGAAAGGTTAGTACTCTTAAAGAAATTTAATTAACTTTTTGTTAGATATTGAGGTTATTGTTAAAATGTGACTAGATTTTGGAAGATGGGAAGTTATCTTATTTTTATAAGCCTGTTGTTGAATGATCTGGGAACATTTGACAAATTTGTATGCACTTATTAATATGTATATTCTTTTATAAAAACCCACATGCTGCTTTTAGTTAACATGTGTCCAATCAGAGATACCAACAATAGAGAGGACAGTATTTATGTTGACCATGGCAACTGAAGCTGCATATAAACAAACAACAATCTTTCCCATAAATGAGCAACCAATGATTACCCATAATTTCCAAATAATTCAAACCTTCCTTATGCATACACGCACGCACGCACGCATACACGCACGCACGCACGCACGCACGCACGCACACACACACACACACACACACACACACAGCTGCAGAATGAAGTGGCATCATGTCTGTCATGTGAAATGATGTGGTTGGGTCTTAGGATGCAGTTACTGTAGATAGATCACCATTTATGTGTTTGTTTATTAACATTTAACATTGGATAGCTTCCATGTAATTGTATATATACAGTATATATTCTTCAACTGTATGTACTATTATTAAGTTAAATATCTTTCTAATTTAGCTGCAGCTCTGCACATTGGCTGTTCTGATAAAACCCTAATGTAGTGCGATGCCAGCAGCAACATGAAAGTTCAAAGTGCTTTACATGAAAAAGCATTAGGAAAAGATACAAATGAAACACAAGACAAGATAAAATGACGCATAAATTGGATTTAAAAAAGAGTAATATAGGGGTTACAGTGAAAGATAGAAATAGTCCGACAATTTATTTTGATGACAGGCAGTGGCAAAAAAAAATATTTCAAATATTCTCTTAAAATGTCCCTCAAGGCACAAATAAACAGCTCATAGGCCCAGCAAACACAGATCAGCCACATCAGGAGGATTCAACATGGAGGTGGAAATATAAACAGGAAAACAATAGGAGACTAATGCACGTGATGTTTGAGGTAAAGTGCTGAATTAGATACAATAATTTACAAAGCTATATTAGAATTTACAAAAAATGCAATTAGTTAAAAATAAAATTTGCTATAAAATTAAAAAAAATATTTTAATATTAATATTATTAAACGTTGTTTTCAGCATTTAGCAGCAGAGCTCTGGATCGACTGTAACCGATGACGTGATTATCGCTATATGGCTATGAAATCGTGCGTGGCTTTTATGTTTTTTGGCTTTAGTTCAGGAAAAATATTTGATCTCCTTGAATGACTGAAGAAGTGTGTGACTCAAAGTTGCCCAAAAGCCTTCAAACCAGGAAGTTTTTTTTTTTCCTCCAGATGACACATCTGAGTGATTCTTAATGAATGTTATCACACCAATTAATTGAACTATTGTTGATTACCGGCATGTTGGTTGCACGACAGGTTCGTTGTTTCCTGCTAAACCACATGCCCATCAATCAGATCAAAGAGGTAGGGAGTTTCCTCCTCATTCCAAAAACTATATAAACCGACAACTATATGTTCTATAATTCACTGACTCCTCACTGCAGCTGAAGGTTCATTGTGGGACTTCTAAGACATCACAGGTATTAATCCTCTTGTCTAACTTTTTAACTTTGTGGTCAATTGTAGTTCACATTCAGGAAACCGTGTCCTCTGGTATACTGATTACTGTGAATATAACAGGACTATGTTTGTCTTTTTCAGAGATGAAGTGGGTTTTGTGCCTGCTATCTGCAGGTCTTTTCCTGTGTTTGCAAAACCATGTGAATGCCGGTGAGTACCACTACTGTATATCAAATGTAAATGAAACACAGTCATTATGAATTTATATTAAATAGTCTCCTACTACATTTAGTTTTGACATTTAGATTTAAAAAAATACTGTATAGGAATATCTGCATCTAGTGTATCATATAATCACTGAATTGATATTTTACACTTGAAAGAAACCTGCATCATAGCTTTAGAAATCCATTGAATACAACTTCAATATGAAGATAGAATAAGAAAATGAAGAAACATCAGTGAAGGGTGACTTAATCAGAGACCAGACTAACTGAAAGATGTTTTGTGTCTTCAGAACAACGTTTGAGCAGGAGTGTCATTGAAAAAGCTGTGCTTGAAGCCAAGGCAACGGTGGACTCAGCTTATGAGTACTCCAGAAGAGTGTGAGTGTAAAACCTCCTGAACTGCTACACAAGTTCTGAAGTGACAGAAAAACAAATCGCATAACATGAGCGTTTATGAAATACATTCAAACTGAAAGTTGTGCGCCATACAGGAGCCTTGATCGTGTGAGGAGGAACACAGCAAATCCGTCAGACATCCTGAGGCTGATGAAGCAGCCTGTTGGGCCGACCCGTACCGCTGTGCGTTCTGCTGACTACATGATTAATGCTGTTAGACTGATTAAGAGATCTTTGGAAAGACGGGAAAAACGCTCCATAAATGCCACAGGTGTGTATCCAAAATGTGTTCTTTTACTTTTCCATGCAGAAGGCTTCAAGTCACAGTAAATATATGTCTATTCTTTGTCTCTGGTAATTAGATCTGATCTCTGATGGGGATTTGAAGGTCATTGCTGATCTGACGGGCTGCTCTGCCCAAATCCGTCTTCCTTCCTGCAGGACAACTCCCAATTTGGACAGGTTTCGCACTGGAAGCAGCAACTGCAACCACAAGTGAGGCAACTGCTAAATAGCAAGACTGATGGGTGGACCATAAAAATAACAACTGACAATTATATCCACAGCTAATTGACGGTTTAATTTTTTTAACCTGGGACTGAACAGAATTTTGCCAACGATTTTCCTCCTCTTTTTCTTTCTTTCATTTCAGAAATAAAGGTGTAAGAAATCTTAGTGACTGGACTGCTAACAATCTTTGTTGTTGAATTGTCAATTACAGTACATGTTGTGCATGGTGCTGTAGAACAACATGAGAAACAGAAAGAAAGAATAATAAAAGGATTTCTTTATTTCTTGCCTAGAGCAAACAGCCGCTTAGGAGCCTCCAACACACCTTTGGCCCGCTGGCTCCCTGCTGAGTACCAGGATGCAGTCTCTCTGCCTAAAGGCTGGGACCTCAAGCAAAGAGTCAACAATTTTCTACTTCCTTTGGTAATATATTATAATATATATAGATAGTATATATATATCAATTTGTCCTCCTGAGGAGGTGGAAAAAGACAATAATACTGAACAAAGTATAGAAAAGTAACATTTAATCCCATTTGCATTGATGCTTAAGGTATTAGCTTGTGCCACTTTCACCAAGGTGCTCATTGTCCACATCCTGTCCACAGGTAAGGGAAGTGTCCAACAGAATTCTGAGCACAGCAAACGCTGATGTGGAGAGTGATCCAACCTACACTCACATGGTGACATTCTTCGCCCAGTGGACTGACCATGACCTTTCCCTTACTCCTCAATCTCCTACCATCCGCTCGTTCAGTAATGGCATTGACTGTAACCAGGGCTGTGAACGCACGGAGCCCTGCTTTCCCATTCAGGTCAGTGTCATGCATTACACAAGAAAAGATGTAAAACACACACACACACACACACACACACACACAACACTCACATGCGCGCACACACACACAAACAATTAAATGCACATTCCATATTAAACCTATTATACTTTTTTTAATAAATTGTTTTAAATTGTAAACTGCTTCTTGTCATCTAAACAGTTTCCCACAAATGACCCCCGCGTTGCGGATCAGTGCATCCCCTTCTTCCGCTCAGCCCCAGCTTGTGGTTCTGGAAACACAGGCTACATCTTTGGTGCAAGCAATGTCCGTCAGCAGATAAACTCTCTCACGGCTTACATTGATGCGGGTCAGGTGTACGGTGAAGAGGATATCAAAGCTCGCTTCCTACGCGACCTCACCTCAGATAAGGGCCTGTTGAGGGTCAACACACAGTTCGATGACAACGGCCGGGAGTACCTGCCCTTCGCCAGCTCGGCGACCAACGTATGTGCCACCCGGGCACGCATTACTAATGTCCCAAATGCACAGGAGGTGCCCTGCTTTGTGGGTGGTGAGTGGCAGCAAAATTGACGTACAGACTTTTGAAGTGTTAGATTCATTCCATGCATCTTGCAGAGCTAACAGCCCTTTATTTTTTTCTGATTTTTAAGGTGACGTACGCACCAATGAGAACCCTGCTCTGACCTCTTTGCACACACTGTTTGTGCGTGAGCACAACCGTCTGGCACGTGCTCTGGCCAATCTCAATCCTCACTGGGACGGAGAGAGACTCTACCAGGAAGCACGCAAGATCATGGGAGGATATATGCAGGTTAGAGAGGGGCTTAACAGCATGGAGTCCAGAAATGTTGGATTGATGATTGGATGTTATGTCCTCACATAGTTCAATTAACTCAGTGTCTTCTCTGTCTTTCAGGTTATCACTTTCAGAGACTACTTGCTTCACATTGTTGGTCCAGACATTCTTGCCAAGCAGCTGTCCACCTACCCTGGTTATGATAAAAACGTGGACCCAAGCATCTCCAATGTGTTCGCCACCGCTGCCTACCGATTCGCTCACCTGATGATTCAGCCATACGTTTTTCGTCTTAATGAGCAATACCAGGAACACCCTTTGTACCCCAGCCCACTGCTGCACAAATCCTTCTTCGCACCATGGAGGGTCGTCTTTGAAGGTACAGCCAAGATCTTTAACTTGTTTTACTTCACCTAATGGAAAATCAATTAGTTGTATGTTTTTATAGGTTTTAGAAAATCTAGCCTGCGATAGAAGACTTTGGCCAGTCACAGGACATTTTAGAGAGATGGCATTTTTATTGGCTGTTCCACAAATGTAGGCCAGAGATCTTCAACAGGGAGTCCAGGACCCCTAGGGGACCTCAGAGTTACTCCAGAGGGGCCTCCAAATGTTTTTCAAACTTGACTGTAAGAAGGCTATATGAGACATGCAATAATACAGTCACTTTTTTTAATTTTTTTTTTTTACTTTGGATTAATAAACTATACATGTCTGGCCCTTGACTTGTGAGTTTTATTTTCCAGTGTGGCCCTTTATGATGAAATTTAGTTTGACACACCCCTGTGGTAGGGCATTCATGATCAGTCTCTCTCAGGACCCCTGCTTTAGACGACAACATGCTCATTGAAATCAGCAACAGTAGCGTAAACTCAAAATGTTCCTATCTCTTGTGTTCTTCAGGTGGTTTGGACCCAATCATCAGGGGCCTGGTGGGCAGTAAGGCCAAGCTGAACACGCAGGATCACATGATGTCTGATGAGCTGAGGGACAGGCTGTTCAAATTTTTCGCTAAGTTGTCGATGGATCTGGCTTCCCTCAACATGCAGAGAGGCAGAGACCATGGATTACCTGGTAATACACTCAATTAGTCTTTCCATTTCCAATCTGTTTTGTATCGTTAGAATTATGTTTGCATCTGAGCCTTTGCAGATCATACATCATCTTAAACATGGCTTCCTTTTTACCCTGTGTCCCTTTTTAGGCTACAACAAATGGCGTGGGTTCTGTGGGCTGTCACAGCCACGAAATCAGGCAGAGCTGGCTCAGGTGCTGAACAACACCAATCTGGCCCAGAAACTGCTGGATCTCTACAAAACACCTGACAACATCGATGTGTGGCTAGGAGGAGTGGCTGAGCCCTTTGTCCCAGGAGGACGAGTAGGACCCTTGTTTGCATGCTTGATTTCCACTCAGTTCCAGAGAATCCGCCAGGGAGACCGGTATGTTACATAACTGACATTGCTAAAGATTTGGAGATATTTGTGTTACCTGCGCCTTTACATTCATTTTTATATTCAAATAAAAACGAAAATTGCACTATTGACTGACATGTACTGAAGATATGAATACTGCTGTTTAAATTTGAAAAAACTTTCAATTTCAGACTTTGGTGGGAGACTCCGGGATTCTTCACTAAGGCCCAGAGAAAGTCTCTGAAGGACGTATCACTGGCCCGCATCATCTGTGACAACACTGGTATCACGGATGTACCAGAGAAGCCCTTTGAGTATCAGCCCAGGCCAAAGAAGGGTTACACTAAATGTTCTTCCATCCCTGCCTTTGACCTCAGCCATGGAAGGAGACTATTGGGTAGGAATCCTCACTGCAGCGGCCTCACTAAAGACATCTCAGAACATCTGATTTTTGCGTGACCTTTCTTCATGTTCCTGCTGACCTGCTTGCTTTGTTGTGTGTAATGAAATTACTTTTACCCATATTTTCAATAAATTTCTTTAACAGCTGGAATTAATTGTGATTGCTATGAGTGCTTAATGTTGAAATGGAATATTTTCTAAGTTCCTTTGATTTGATTTGATTTGTTTCACTCTTAAAAATTAAATTTTAATGATTGCATAACAGGGCATGAATTTTTCAAAAAAGAAATATGTGGATTATAGTCTTGTTTTTCTTAAAAGTTGACAATTTACATCTCATCAAATGAAAGTTATTCAAACAACTGTGACTCAGTATTTCATTTTTATAACAATTTGTCCAAGATCTCTGGTGAACTGAGCAACACTGGACCAGGAGAAATGTACAGCAGGGGTAATGCTGACATTAAAATAAATAACAAAAAATAATAAATCATAAAAATAATACAATGATTTGATTTTGCTGTGTGTCACAATTCAAGCCATTACACCTTTAATCTGCATTAGCTTGAAACTTTAAATCCGGAGAAAATTAGAATAACTTATGATATACTTTATACTTAAAGTATTCCATATTCATTAGTTGAACACCAAATGTGTTAGTAGTTTAATTTGGTTACCTTTCCCTGAATATGAATGAAAAGTAGATTATAATAACTTTTACCAACCAATGTCTCAAAGTATTGCATTTAAACCCCATTTTATGTATAAAAAGCAGCTTTCTCAGCTCTTAGTTTCTTATAGGTTTCATAAGCTCATATCATTGTCTGGGACACTATACTGATTTTTAAAACCTCTTCAGAAACATTCAACTATGTAATAAAAATCAAGCACATTGTTATAAAATCTTTTGGCATGGTGTTTATTTTTTTTGCGATCAAATATTTTATTTGGAACATTTCAAATTACAAACATCAATGCTGGGACAGAAGATCGCATCCCATGGTGTTCATTTTTTTTTTAAATAGTCTACACATGTTCAGGATTCACAGCACTAGGCTGGCCAGACAACAGGAAGCTCACCAAGTCAGTTCACCAACAGTGGTTAACATTTCAGGTATTCGTGTGAGTGGACTCATGCTAAAACCTTTCCAGTGTATCATTAATATCCCTCCTACCTCATATCCAGTGAGCTATTATAGGCTTTGTTTCCTTGATTACTTTAGGCCAACCACACCTTATAACCAGACAGGTGCCATGGATGCCATGAATTTCTGCCAAATTTAACTTGCTTTCTTTATGCTTTGTTACTGAAGACTGTAATTGCTTTTTTTCACAACTTCTGAACTGACTTCATTGAAATTCACGGGTAGAGGAATTTAAAAGGCCACCCAGTGTATCCTGCATGCAGTTTTGACAGAAATATCTTACTATGTTGAACTCTTAGTGACTAAACAGTGTAAGAAACAAAGGCACAGCAATATCTATAGAAAGACATGAGATTTGACGCCTGTTGTTTTAGAGCACGTTAGAAGTGGAACCATATTTAGAAACTTAAACGGCCTCGGCCTGTTGCTTCGGAAAGCCTTAAGGGAGAAACTTAAGGAAATCTCCGGTGCTACTTGTCACTTATTGCATGATATTGATTTTATCTCCTTGCCACAAGCGTCTGTGTTTTACAAGTTCGGAGTTTGAGGCTAATATTATGTTTATGGCTTTAGGCTACGTCAAGCACGCCTTCATTAAGGTAGACGGAAATACTGAATCACACAGTTGGCAATCTGCGATGTGACCACAGTAACCACTGGAGCCTAATAGCGTTCATTTATACAACTCTGTCCAATTGAAACTTTGGTTCACGCGTAAAAAAAACCATGTTGTGCGCACAGTTTGATAGATTTGCTCTGGAGGTCTTAAAGACCGTAGCCTACAGTAGAGGGACCAAAGTAAACATTTTGGAATTGTCGAAAGCACACACACACACACACACACACACACACACACACACACACACACACATGCGCGCACACACACACAAACAATTAAATGGACATTCCATATTAAACCTATTATACTTTTTTTAATAAATTGTATGTGTGTGTGTGTGTGTGTGTGTGTGTGTGTGTGTGTGTGTGTGTGTGTGTGTGTGTGTGTATGTGTGTGAGAGAGAGAGAGTCGTGTGGCTCCATAGGAAAGAACACACTAATATAACCGGAACCCGAGAATCTCGTTTGAAACATGCACATAGCCTACTGTACGTTTCATTAATTGACATTTTTATGGTTAGCCTACATAACGAAAGTACCATTTTCTTGGCAAATACAACAATGCTTTTCTGTTGTAGGCTGCTGTATTTGGTGTGAGGGGAGGCCGAGGCTGCTCCATGGGCCGGGAATCCGACTAACGAACCGCTCATTTCAGATGTCGTTGATCATGAAACTGCAGTCCCGTCAACCCTCGCGCTGTCTTCCGCCGACCTGGAAACATTTGTTTTTCTGAGTCAAAAAATGAAAAACCTTTTTATCAACGTTTTTGTCGTCTTTTTTCGACCCTTTTGTGGCTTCCCCCCCAATGATTTTGACACTTTTTCAACGTTTGTTGACTTTTTTGAGCCTCTTGAAATTTTCGTGGGTTTTATAACAAAATATTTTAAAGCATCTTTTTTATTTCTTTTTTAACTTGTCTCTTTTTGGACCTCTTGTGTTGTTTTTTCGAAATCTTTTCACATTTGTGTCACTTTATTTGACATTTATTGACATTTTAGTCACTTTTATTGACATTTTTCTCTTTTTTTACACTTTTTTTTGAAGTTCTTTTACCAAATGTTTTTTTCTCCAAATGCTATAAAATTGACAAAAAACACCTAAATTCAATGAAAGTAGTGGACTAATTATTTATTTACCTTGTGAGGAACCGTCCACGTTACTTTTTTTGTAAGATTTGTTTGAAAGAAATCCAAATTTCTTATACAGAAACTTTTTGGAAAGGGAACAAATTTGAGCCGAAGACAACAGGAGGGTTATTTTTTTTTAGAATATTTAACACACATGCGCAGCATTTTTATTAAGTCGATTATGAAATTATCTTAGTCACCAAATAGGCGACTATATAAAGGTTGATAAACTTTCTGCTTTTTGTCTTACAATTGTAAATCTCCAGGTACTGATGACGAAAATGTTTTTTTTAAAGGCCACTTTATTTTTATTATTATCGCTTATTATTCACCGGGGTTTGCCTTACATCTTATGCATCCTATACAATGTTTTTATCTTATTTTGCTCGTTTTTGCTGTAGTAGTAGGCTAGTAATTATGATATTCTATCCCTGCTATTAGTTTACATTGATTCCCTGTTTTATGCTCATATGATTTCCTTATTGTTAAGCACTTTGTACATCATGTGTGCATTGTGTATTATGTAGCCTCGTGTCAATAGGAAAACATGACACCAGACACGCAATGCGGAGTTTCCAGACATTGCGTGGCAAGAACATGTTGTTGGCACTTGACACATTTTCTTTATCTTATGTAACCCTTTGTTGATTTAACAACTTCAAAATGCCACTGTCAGACGGATCTCTTCGGGTGGAGCCTGTTCGGGTGTTGACAAGCAAAGAAACAAAGTCATGCATGCATGACGACAAATGAAATAAAAAAAATCCCAACGCAAAATGTGTCACTAGATGAGAGATTTTTTTCTCTCTCTCGGATTAAAAAAAACGTTCAGGAAGGCCTGACCGATTTCCTCTTCTTCGGCCGGACCTTGAATAATCCCACGCTAATAACACACAAACGAGAAACGCCTTTCCTACATCTATCGTCGTATAAAAGCATTGCCTTCTTATTGACACTGGTCTTCGGATAAGTTTCCTCACTGCGCACGCGGAGTTCCTCAACAGGACTGCAGCTGCTGCGCGGAGAAGAAACTAGGAACACTGTCAGAAACAGGGCTACAGTAGGGGTCCATGTCTGTCCCCCAAGGTACAATAACGTACCCCACAGGGCTCATTGTTGGACCTCAAGGAACATATATGGACCTTTTTGAGGGTCAAAAGGTACATGTATGTGTGTGTGTGTGTGTGTAACTCAGGCCTGTGTGTAATGTGTGTAATGTAACAACAGAGTGAAAAGTGTAGTTTTCTCTTGTGGGATTAATAAAGTATAGAAAAAAGAAAAAATATATATGTTCCCAAGCATTAAAAGGTACATATATGTAGGCTACCGTTTATTTTAAAAGTTAAGGTACAATATCAAGAGACAGCCTCTGCCAAGCCAAATTTGTTGTAAACGTTGTTTAAAGGTTTTAATTGTACCTTAATTATTTAAGGTAGATTTAAAATTATCACTAAGTTTGAGTAGCCTTGAAATAAAGGAAATAAAAGTTTTGTAAGTCAATTTGCTGATATTAAATCGAAATTAGGCCATTCTATTGATAATGTAAATGAAAAACAACACATATAAACACACAAATGGCTGATTCTCACTGTTACAGTGTGTTTCATCAGAAACATTTTTGCATTGCATAGCCTACATTATCCATAATCTATTTACTGGAGAGCAGGACGGAGACTGCCAGCTCACTACTTTTGATTGGTGGAAAGATGTGTCAAATATGTAGAGCCAGCCCTGATTGGCTGCTCGATCTCAACTTAAAACACAAGGGTACAAATATGTACCCTATACCAAGGGTACAAAAACTGCACCCTTTGAGGGTACAGCCCCAGTGACAAGCCATTGTACCCCTAAAGGTACAATTATGTACTTACTTTTCTGAGAGTGAAGATGAAAATGATATTTCATTGTTTGAGCAAAATAATGGCCAAAAATATGGGTGTCAAATGTCGTGCAGTCCAGATTTATGAAAGGCAACAACTGTTATGGGCCGTGTTGACTTGTGAAAGTTGCAGCTACAGGACACAGAGGACACGAGTTTTGCGCTTTAGGCGACTTTTCTTTTACCATATTTCTTCCTTTTCACATTTTCTGTTAGATATAGATATGGTATGGTCAATAAATATAGGCTATGTTTTATATTTTCAGGTATTTATTTAGGCTAGAAAAAAAGAATTGTTGAATTTATTCGAACAGTGCGTTGCTTTGCAGAATACTTATGTATTCTGCAGAGATGAATCGGTGTCTGTGCCTGCTTCCAGGTGGATGCTGGTGAGTTCCACCTCTACCATCTTAGAATAGCTTCACATAGCTGTAAATATATTTATTATTTGATTGATTGAAAGCAATGTCACCCTGCCACAAGTCATCCTCTTACTTTTGTATTAAACTTCATATTTCAGTCATAATGTTTTGTTATTATTATGTTTTGTTCTTCAGTAACAATAGATGTCTTGTGAAATGGCTGCAGTAATTGTGTGGTATAAATGAAACCTGAAAAATAATCATGTCAGAAATGCACTGACCAAAATCCATGTATTAAAAATGAACCACAAAGTCAGTTAAACTAACTGTGCTTTTTTGCTTTTTGAATCACATCGGAGCAGGAGTGACGTTGAAAGGGCTCAGTGTGGACTCAGCTTATGAGTCCTCCAGAAGAGTGGGAGTGTACAAACCTGTTGAGCTGCTGTATACATTCTTCAGTAATTGAAAAAAAAGAGTATAACAAAAGTCTATAAAATGACTATCTAAGACATTCCGAATGAATTCATAAATCTGACCTCTCCATACAGGAGCCTTGATCGTGTGAGGAGGAACACAGCAAATCCGTCAGACATCCTGAGGCTGATGAAGCAGCCTGTTGGGCCGACCCGTACCGCTGTGCGTTCTGCTGACTACATGATTAATGCTGTTAGACTGATTAAGAGATCTTTGGAAAGACGGGAAAAACGCTCCATAAATGCCACAGGTGTGTATCCAAAATGTGTTCTTTTACTTCTCCGTGCAGAGGGCTTCAAGTCACAGTAAATATATGTCTATTCTTTGTCTCTGGTAATTAGATCTGATCTCTGACGGGGATTTGAAGGTCATTGCTGATCTGACGGGCTGCTCTGCCCAAATCCGTCTTCCTTCCTGCAGGACAACTCCCAATTTGGACAGGTTTCGCACTGGAAGCAGCAACTGCAACAACAAGTGAGGCAACTGCTAAATACTAACCTTTCACTACATTTCACAAATAAAGAAACTTCAAATAAGTGTGGACAACTGCACAGCTATCTTTCATTAAATAATGATGTCCCTGATTTGGGGTTTGGACTTAGACTTGACTTTAGACTATTTAATAATCCTTTTGGGATGAAATTTCCAGCAGCAGTTTTTAGCCAGAAGAATACAGTATAGAGAGAAGAAAAAATGAAGACAGGATAAATATAAGAATAATAACAGTAATACTAATAACAATAACAAAACCTACAAAAACGTACAGACTTAAAAATTGTTTGATTAATTCCCAGCATTGTGTTATCACTTTCAGAGACTACTTGCTTCACATTGTTGGTCCAGACATTCTTGCCAAGCAGCTGTCCACCTACCCTGGTTATGATAAAAACGTGGACCCTAGCATCTCCAATGTGTTCGCCACCGCTGCCTACCGATTCGCTCACCTGATGATTCAGCCATACGTTTTTCGTCTTGATGAGCAATACAAGGAACACCCTTTGTACTCCAGCCCACTGCTGCACAAATCCTTCTTCGCACCATGGAGGGTCGTCTTTGAAGGTACAGCCAAGATCCTTTAACTTGTTATTCAGTACTTTGCTTCATGCATTTATCTCAAGCAGGACTATACTGTAACACTCCATTTGCAGGATTATCCAAACAATCAGTAGGACACCTCCAACTCAACAAAAATCTAGCAGAAACAATCAATTTGAACACATTACTCCGCTTTTGAAATCACCACGTTGGCTCCCAGTAACACAAGATGACATTCAAAAATGATGCTTACAGTCTATAAAGAGTTTTAAAGGAATTAAAGGTTTAGCTCCTCAGTACATCTCTGACTTAATCATGGATTACACACATGTCGTCAAGCAGAGGTCTACATGCTGTATCCAGAATTAGATCCAGGTCAGTTGAGGGCCCTGTGGCCTTCACTTACTCTGGTCCTGTTCTCTGGAACAAGCTGCCTGATGACCTCAGGTCCATCACGACTGTCTCCACATTTAAAAGCAAACTCAAAACGTTACCATGCTCTCAGGCTTTTGGTTAATTACAGTGTGTGTCTATGTGAATTCGTATGGTCACACTAGTTTTTTGTGGTTTTATTTGTTGTTTTATTGTAGATTGCCATTATGAGTCATTAGTCAGAGAATTAAATAAATCTGTTGTGTTCTTCAGGTGGTTTGGACCCAATCCTCAGGGGCCTGGTGGGTAACCCGGCCAAGCTGAACACGCAGGATCACATGATGTCTGATGAGCTGAGGGACTGGCTGTTTACGTTTTTCGCTAAGTTGTCGATGGATCTGGCTTCCCTCAACATGCAGAGAGGCAGAGACCATGGATTACCTGGTAATTACCTAATTGTCATCACTATGTATTCTTCATGACAAGAATTCATTTTGCCAACACATTTAGGATTTTACATACCACACACTTAACCCTCATGTTGTCCTCGGGTCAAATTGACCCGTTTTCCTATATCAATGTTCTTTTTAACTACCCAACTTTAATTGCCCCAAATAACATGATTGATTCCACACCACGCGCTTTGGCAAGTACAAATCTCCACTTTCATTATTTTTGGGGTGTCTTATTCAATTTCATAGCATTTGAAAAAAACATTGAAGTGGTTTTGAAATAGTATTGAGTAAAAGTTGACATATTCCAGTCTGTGATTATCCATCAACATCCATTCCTTTAATTTTAGTCTAAATAATTCATAATTTCTGCTTTTCTAACTCAAACATTAGGTATGATTTCATAAAAATTAGGTTCATTGAACATAAATTCCAAAAATAAACTGTAAAACTAAAGTTAATAGGTTAGTGGCATGTAGTTTTGAAAACATCCAAAAAAGCGTCAAAAGTGTTGAAAAATAAGACAAAAAAGTTAGGAAAAGTTAAAACATGGGTATAAAGCCTCAACTAAAGTGTTAATTTTCAGTTGTGACAGGAAGACCACACAAGGGTTAAAACAGGGCTTCCTTTCTACCCTGACACCTGACAACATCGATGTGTGGCTAGGAGGAGTGGCTGAGCCCTTTGTCCCAGGAGGACGAGTAGGACCCTTGTTTGCATGCTTGATTTCCACTCAGTTCCAGAGAATCCGCCAGTCCGTTGCATGACTGACATTGCCAAAGCAGTTTGACGTGTGTCATAATGCTATTGGTTGGTAGGTGTTCGGCCGTTTAAAACAATGGGTGTACTTCAGATGCTTTCTGTGCATTAAGACCTTCACATTCACTTTTCTATTCAAATTTAACCACGCTGTCCCATTTCAGACTTTGGTTGGAGCCTTTACTGAGGCTCAGAGGAGGCCCCTGAGAGAAACTTCCCTGGCTCGCATCATCGGTGATAACACGGATATCACTGATGTACCAGACAAGCCCTTCCAGTACCGGCCCCCGAGGGTCCGGGTACACCCACTGCGAGAGCGTCAGTGCCTTTGACCTGAGTCCATAGAGGGAGAATGGTGAGTTAATGTCCTGAAATCCTATCTGATACAGTTGACAAAAGACAACCAGTGACAAAATTATATTGTGTTATTAGGTTATATTTGAGAAGCTCCTGTTTGCTATAATTGTACTCATGTTTTATTTTCACATAGGACCCAGTGGTCCAAATGGTCTGAGTGGCCCCCCTGGACCACCTGGACCACCTGGACCTCCCGGCACCGTGGAGAAAGTTTCTTTCTCTGTGAGACTGGGCAACAACAACCCCGACACTGGCGTGCCCATGACCTTCCGAGAAGTCATCTACAATGGACAGAACAGCTCTGACATCAGGACAGGGTATCTAGCATGTTCAGGTATTTATGAGTTCCAGTCCCACAGGGTCATCTTTCACAGCACTGGGAGTGTGGATTGGATGCGTAACGGAGAGCGGTTTCTGCACTCATTCACCACCCAGCGGAGCAGTTACATCACAGCCAGTGGCAGCATGCACATTAAGCTCAAGAGGGGACACAGGGTCCATCTGGTGGCCAACAACAGTGACAATGGTCCGATCCGTGACAGCATCTTCTCAGGGCATCTTCTGTTTACTGAGTGGGATACTGTTCTTTATACAGCTGTTGACTCGCAATACCATCTTAACACTGTGAAAGTAATCTGTTTTGACCATTTAAGTCTAAGAAGCAATCCTTAAACGCTATCAAAACCTGATCTTTTATGAAAAGCGCAATGAGATAACTGTTGTTGTGATTTTGCGCTATGTAAATAAAATTGAATTGAACTGAACTTAATCAAAAGGGCGAGATAAGTCAACATTTGCAGTTTTCTGCATTACAATTACAGGTGCTCTAAATTATTCAGATTTGACCTTTTCTCAGGTTTAGCTTAAGCAGAGCTGTGCTGAGAGTTTGTAGAATTCACCAGTCTCTACTAACATGGATCAAAAATGTGGAAAAGTTCTAAAGCAATTGAAGACATGATAGTATCTTAAAATAGACATTTTTGTATAGTAGAGCTTGCTGACAGATAAGCACAATGTTTAAAGATGTGGCATTAATATTGTGAAAACTACCTGACTTTATACGTGATATTTTTCTTAATTTTCTTTTGACTTAATCCTTTATCTTTTAAAATAATCTTGCCCTCTTTTCTGAGATTTTTTTTTACAGCTTATCCAATTTGTTTGTAACACACTGTTGTTTTCCATAAATTTAAGACTAAGTCCCTTTGAGTTTGACATTAAAAAAATGATTGTTCTACAGATCAACCACTGCCTTTAAATGATATTTATGGAGATGACACTTCAGAATATGATACCATATTAACGTGCAGACCCAGAAAACCACGGCTGATGATGTTCTTCACCAGACCAGTAGATGGCACTGACATACAATCTTTTAGGAAAGCAGGCCCAGCTGGTTTGGGATGAATATTGTCTTGTATGAATAATATTTTGTTTTGCATTATGTCAGTATAAACACCTACAAAACAGTTGTCCAGATGAACTGATGATTTGGAGGTGTTTATACTGACATAGTGCAAAAAAAATAAATAAATCATAAACAGATACAATGATAAAGTGAGTTTAGGCCAGCGGGTTTTGCCTGCAGTATACATAACCCAGGATGCAATATAAAGTATACGGGGAAGTGAATTTGTTCTCAGCTCTTCCTTTAGAGGGATCCCTTATATTTGAAGAACCAAACAGAACCAATGTGTTTACGCATACCAATGAATTATAAGTTTCATAATTCAATGCAAATTATTGACTCATTGTGATGTCTGGAAAAGTGTTTAGAGAATTATTTCAGGACAACTTTTGATGTGCACTGACATCATCAGCAAATAACTGTTCATTTTGATTGTTTAAAAGCACCTGTAACACTTAGATTTGGGCTACTTTCAACACCTAAGGGTGCATGCTGGCTCACTGGCACGTGAGAAGATAAAGTTCTTTGTGTGAGAAATTAGACACTGTTTAACCACTTAGCAGCAGTATTTTAGGTGTTCTTTTAAGTCCATGTGGGCTGACCACAATAAATAACTGTTACACTTTCAGTAAATGAAGAGTACTCAACAATGTCTGCTGGGAAGGTGAAAGGCTGAGTGTAATTCAAAAGATAAACTATAATGCTGTTGTCCAACCAATTCACAAGAAGACCACAACATTTCATATTTTATTTAAACTGATGAAAAAGCACTACAGGCTGTAACAGTGGTATGGAACATGGTGATATTCATACTTTGATCTTTCCACAGACCTATTTATTCTAGAATAGATCACAGTAGATTTTCTTTTCTTTAAATAAATTATTGAACTCCAAATCACAGCAGGCCCTTTATAGAGATGAATAAATATTTGAAGCAGATCAAATGGTGTTGGTCACTCCGCTTTAATTGCGGATGCCGACACTCCCCAGGGGGATCTGCATCCTTACCTAAATCCTAAATAAGTAAACAAAAAAACGAGCTCAATATATGGCGATCGATTGAAGACGTGGTGGGTCGCATTAGCTCTGGTGTTTTCAGTGGAGAGGAGGGACGGAAACCAGCTGCTGCGTCTCCACACACACAAACACACACACACACACACACACACACACACACACACCACACACACACACACACACACACACACACACCACACACCACACACACACACACACACACCACGCCCCTCCTGACCTCCGTGGACACAGTGCCATCCACACAGAGTGGCTCTGGGTGTCCCATGGGAGCAGGGGAATGCTGGAGTGGACGAGCGGCACACGATACCCCATTGTTTGGTTTAGCAGTCACTGATTCCACCCCCCCCCCCACCCACCCCCACCCCAAACCCCTCCCTCACCTCTTCCCTAAAACTCTCGGGCTGGCCGTCTCAGCGGGTTAAATTGATTAGAAAGACGTTGGTGGTTTGGCTAATCCCCCATTTTCGCCCAGACTCTCCGCTTCACCAATTTAGAAAAGCCCCATTCGGAGTCCCGCGGGCCGGGATGATCACCGCGGCCGAGCCGGTCGCACCTGTGGGGCTGGAGCGGCCGGGACGAGTCGGTCCGCAGCTTCGAAAACCCACAGCTTTCTGTTGACTTGAATCACAATGTATGTGACTTGAATCACAATACTAAAATTGATTGACGAATAAATAAATAAATGATTTGGGCTAATATAGCCTATATAAAGCTGAAAATGCTATATACTGGAATAGGGAATTTGAAACGATACACTCTCCATTAAAGTCGTAATAACTGTGATTAGAGTCTTTTGGAAAATATTAGGCTATGTCAACTAAAAATGTGTTTGAGGACTCAGATTATATCTGATAAACTACGCCTTCTCCCAACATTTACTGTATTGCTCAACTTATGCTGAGTGTTCACCATCTTGCAAGTAAAGTGCAGTAAATTCAAGTTTTAAATGAATGTTTTCTCTTTGGGCTCTTTTTAGTTTGCAGATAAATCATTAGAAGCGTTGGTGTGCTGCACATATTTTGCCATTCTGGATCGACTACCTGAGTTTTTGAGCAAGGCACTGACAGCAGATCCTGGGTCTGCACTGGCTGTAACGTTCACGTGCTGCTTCTCTTTAACTGGGCAGTCAAAGAACCAATCGGTCCATTCAAGCAACCTACTTTAAAGAGCGCATCTCTCTGCATTTCAGTGGAGGAATTTTATTAAAGTGTGTCATCATATACAGATTTTTCATGGTTAAGTAGAGCTGTCAATCATGTCAGAGGAAGTGTGTAAGGGACAAGGCGAAAGGGTGGAGACTCGGCAGCAGGATTCCCCAAGTCTGCTCTCATAATTGGGGGAACATCTGACTTTGTCCCGCGCTGGCAGATGGTGGGGTGAGGCGGGATCCAAAGGGGGGAGATTTACATCCATTGTCCAGGCGCACCAACTCCACACAGAGACAATAGTAGGCAATCGGCAAGGGGGAAAGAACCAGGGTTGGAAAAAAAAATGTTTTCAACGCCACGATGAACAGGAGAAGAAATAAATGTTTAGTCTGCAAAAAAAATACTGTTGGGCCTAAACACAAAACCTAAATCCAATTCGAAACCTGAAACAATGACATTAATGTAAAATGTACGTATATAATAGGCTACTATTATAATAAATTGTGCTTGTGCTGTGCTTTTTAGGTTTATTACAGCTCACAGAGCCTTTGCAAGGATCCCAATCAGCAGCTGAAGAAAGTTAAGACCGTGTGCAAAATGAACGGGCCACGCATTAGGTTGTTTCTACAACTTGCCAAATAACACATGAGGTAGCCTATTTTTATCTGCGTGATTTCTAACTGATATCATATAGCACTTTGGCTTTGATAAGACAGTCTGCTGTATTGATTAAGAACTCATTTCGGGCCTTGTCAGGCAGCGGTCCGAACGCCAATCAGAGCGCAGCCCTGTCCGCTGCTGGCGGAGATTGATGGAGCAACCAGACGGCCATTGTTGCGGCTGACACTGATGCGATGCCTCCTCAGCGGAATCACTGCGTTCAAAGGAGCAGACGGCCGAGCTGCTGAATACGCGCCTGTCGAGAGCGCACTTGTGTTAGATTTTGACTTGGATGAATAGACCAAACAGGATTTGCTTGTAGGCCTACAAACTATTCAGGGCAGCGTGTGGGCCTACGGGAGAATTTAAACCCACATTTTAACACGTGGCTTTTGTGAAACACTCAGAGATGAACACATAAATTCAATATAAAACATGTACGCTTTTTAAAAAACATTTGTCCCTAATTTTGAGGTTGAATAATATGAATAAATGTTATGCTCCCCCAACCCCCCCCCCCCCATCTCCTGTCTTCGCCCACACACGCACAAAGGGGACCTTTCGTTTGTCACACTGCAAATAGGCATATGCTATTTCCAAGTCACAAATGCGATAGTTTCTGCTTTAAAATGTGTAACAATTGTGTGTGTTTCCTCTTATCATTCCACTGGTTCAACTTAATGCGTGGAAAGTTTGCTCCTAGAGTTAGTGGTTGGATGCTGAATTTGGCAGAAGTCCAAACAACCGATGCACTTTACACCAATGAGAGCATCCATTTCAACAATCGGTCCCCCATATGGCACTAAGGCCCCTCCTCCACGCTCCGCGGCAGAGGGTCTCATTCATGCTTCAAGACAGCGGTTCACTGCAAGCTTCCTGGCCCTCGGATCAACTGTTTTGATCCGATCTGGCCCTCTGACAAAGGAAGACTTTCTCACATAGGCTGTTGGACAGAATATTCCGAGACGGACTCGCTCTGAAGTGTGTGAGGAGGTGTGAGCAGGTGAACATTGCGCTCGAACTGACACTGGAGTTTTGCGCTTGGACAATGCTTGCAATTAGTAGGGGAATCCATTTATTATCATCGTTTCAGCCCGAAAAGAAAGCGTGCGTGGATTTTTAACCGAGGAGCCTTCTGAAACATCACCCCACCGCGTCGGTCATTTCTGCTTCAAAGCTGTGGAGGAGCGCAGTGCCTTCGGGTGTTCGCGAAGTGCTTTAGCTCGCCAGCTCCGTTTTTTTTCTTCTTTTTTCTTAAGTTCAAAAAAGTGCACCCAAACGCGCAGGACAGGGCTTAAATGTTCGGGATCCAGGAGCATCTGATGCGAGAAGTGAGCGGATTAAAAGAGAGAAGTCTTGGAGAGGAGATGGATCCGGTTCGGTCGTGGGTGCGTAATGTCGGGGTTGTGGATGCGAACGTAGCGGCGCAAAGGTACAGTACAAACCCAGCTGATCTGTTGACGTTAGACTCCCTTTCTCACCACTTCTTTTTTTTTATCAGTTGCGCTCAGACTTGTTGGCAACGTGACTGCATGCATTTTCATCATCAGCATCGCGAGCATAATATAGTTTATCATGTGTGATTTTTAAACAGGCATCCTTCACAAAAGAGCTGCAAACTATAGGCTACTTGTTGCAAAAGATGACACGAGTCCTCCTTAAAGCTCTTTGCACCCAGTTCATAAAACGTATTTAAATATAATGAAAGAACAAGACTTGATAGGGTTATTATTTTTAAAGCAATAAAAGATGGAATGCACAGAAGGCAAGTGAGCCCATATTCTCCAAACTATTAATCATGACTATTATACTTTAACATAAGTCACACAAATTAGACAATTTACTCTTGTGCAAAAGGTCAACTTAATATTATCAACACAATTTGAGATACTTTTGTGGAACCAGGAGCCTATGTCCTAAGCTGAATATATTCCCCCCCCCCCCCCCCCCCCCCCCCCACCGTCTATTTAGTTGATGTAGCTGAAAAACATCGTTTTCCTCAGTGGCCACACATGCTACATTTATGATTATTCTTTTTTTTTTTATCTGCAGAAGCATTAAACGGTTTTCTATTGTTTTTCACATTTAGTTTTTCACATTTACCAAGATGTTCAACTATCATCTTCACGTTTTAATTTCTTTACCGACACACACACACACACACACACACACACACACACACACCACACCACACACACACACACACACAGGAACAGAGTCAGACAAGCGCACAACGTTTTCAAGAAAAAAGAAGGCAACTGGTTGATCACATAGGCTACGTCTTACATGTAATATGTATTATATAAACCGCAATTAATAAGTGTATGGCGCAATTCATGCCGTATTTAGGTTATTTCATATCATGGAGAATTTTATTGAAAGTTTAAATGCAATTCAAATATCTTGATTGTATTACTTTATCCAAAAAACTACCAACAATAAAGAACTCGTCGAAGGTAAATTTTACCCCCGGGCATTATTTTTTGTTTTTTAAAAGAAACGTTTAATGCTGTCACAAAAAAAAATAAAACAAAAGTTTTGAGTTATCTGACAAATAACGGCCCATTTTGGACTTAAGTTAAATTCATAGAAACACGGTACAGACTATCTGACCTGCACGGGGAATATGCCTAAATATTCAAGTTATTTATATTTAATATTGAGCAGCCTATTAACACTTTGTAGGTAGCTGCTCCACCATCATCCCTAATGTGTTGATTGTATTGTTGATTTTTCAATTTTCAAGATAAAATATAGTTTCAACCAGTTTTTCTTTTCCTGTTTTATCCAGGCCACATTCGTTTTTCCTAGACAGGAAAAATGCTCTTAAAGTTGTGGAGAAAGCGAAAATATGTATACATGATATTTTATTTACGTTTAAAGTATATGCTTTATTTTTGTATTTTTATTTTTATTTTTTCAGATTATTGATAATTATCGTCTGGATAAACTGGAGGCCTCAACCATTGGAGAACAAAAAAAAACTTTGCAACTTGCAACCAAATATGGAAATTTAAATGATTTTAAAAAGCACTTTAATATTTGAATAACTGCCTTTAAAGTGCAAGCAAATCGAAAACATTTGAGAAGCATATTAATTGAGTTTTCAGGATTTACCACAAGCAGAGAAAAGTCTTTGCTTCTTGCTTTATTTAGATTTGAGAACGAGTTTCAACCACCAGTGGATTATATTGTGAGATGGTAATTTAATTAGAAATAACCGTTGTGTTTATCCGTGTGAATCAGTCTTTTATAACCCGATGTGAATGTCTGTAGAACTGACTGTCTCTTCCTGCTGTGTCCTCAGTGGAGTTGCTTTGTCAAGAGCTCATTTTGAGAAGCAGCCGCCCTCAAATCTCCGAAAGTCCAACTTCTTCCACTTCGTCCTGGCGCTCTATGACAGACACGGCCAACCCGTGGAGGTGGAGAGGACATCGTTTGTGGACTTTGTTGAACATGACAAGGTGTGTTAGTTCTTCGGATTTCCTGTAATGATGATCTGAGGATGTCATTACAGTGATACATCATCTTTAAAGTTATTTCAAGGCCTTTTTTTTCAACACTCAAAACCATACATTTTAAGCAGTGTTGTTTGAAAAACTCTGAATAACAACAGCAACAGAATGTGGTAGTGATGTATTTCAGCTGTAACCAGGTGCTCAACTTGATCTTCCCCATCCCCAGTAAAGCCAAGCATATCGAACAGCTGACGGCTACATGTTTACACAAGATCTAGCCTGAATGAGCTGATGATGTGGGATTGAAAAAGAATATCTAATGACTAATTAGCAGCTTGCCTCATTAGGAGGACATCTCTACTTTTTAAAATGCAAATGATGCTAGCTCCTGTTAAGTTATACAGTGAACTAATCATCAAAGTCTCTTTTCAATTCATGCCCCCCCCCTCCCTCCATACTCTAAATACTGCTGTGGGGTGGGGGGGGGGGGGGGGGGGAGCTGGATTCCTCAGGTTGGACCAGACCAAAATAAGGAAGGGTGCAGTGTGGAGACAGAGTTAGAACGAGACTGCCTGGAGTGGGAGCCTTATGCCCGGTGTTGATGGATGTTTCTGCCTTGTGGCGAGGGGAGTGAGAGCCTCCTGAACTGGCAACAGATCTCCTCTGTGAGAAAAACAAGAAGACATCGTCCTGTCAGCTGAAGTTCAAACATAGTTTTACTATGTATTTCATGGGCAGGGAAGGAGAGAGAGGGCGGGCGACAGTGCCAACGCCATGGCTGTGTGCTGTCTGTGTGCTGCCTCTTCGTGCCACACAGGCCAGCGTGGAGTAATATGACGGCCGTGGAGGAGTTCATTTTCTGCATGGTTACCCTGGCATCTGTTTTTGCTTTGTAATTATGCAGAGGTAGAACGATGGCAAAGCGAAATAAATGTTCCTCTGTGTATTATTCACAGAACTTATGAAGCCAGGCATCCATCCATCTCCTGACGTCAAGTCTCAATTTCACTTTTGATATGAAGTTTGGAGCTCGGTTACTTTCCAACTGATCTCCATGCATCTTAATTTCCCCCTCTCCTCACAACTGTCTCCTTTCCCCAGTTTCTCTACTTCCCTTCTCCTCGTTCTCTTTCCTCGTCTCTCGCGCTCCTCTCTGTGATGCCAGCCTCCTGGGTTATTGGACCAGAGAGCATTCCTTTGAGACCACTTAGGAAGACCAGTAGAGGTAGAGGAAGAGAAAGAAAGAGGGGGAACAAGAGACAGAGAGGGGAGAGAGAGAAGAAGTGAGAGGCTAGTGGAGAGCCTGGGGGAGGGAGGGATAGCGGAAAGGAAGTTTTTCTGTCAAGGTCGACTGCTGCTCTGTCTCACATACAGTACTTTCCACACTTTGCACACACACACATGCACATGCACATGCACATGCACATATAACCATGCCTGTGCTACCTCGTTGCAAGGAAGACCACTGCATTTGAGCTTAAGGTTTTAGGAGTTTACATCAGACATGATAGTTCAACCGCTACAAAGAACATCTGACTCAAGGTTAAACACTCAGCTCTTGAGCACAATGAGAGGTCCCACATGGGCTCTGAGCCCACAACCCTCTGATCTCCATGCTGCTCCCATGGAAGGGCGAGCTGCAGGATTAGGAGAGCCCCACTGTGCTTAACACTGCGTGGGGATGCTCAGCTCTATTTATCTGTGCTTCAATTGTGCCTAACTGCATGCTCTGCATTTCTCTGTGTGTCTGTTCTTTCTCTTTCCAAGGAGCAGACGGGAGAAAAGACCAACAACGGCACTCACTACAAGCTGCAGCTCCTCTACAGCAACGGTGAGTACAGTCCAACATTCAGAGTTCTCAGATTACGGGTTGATTCTTTGCCTCTTGAGGTGTCTAATTTGATTATTTAGACGCCATCGTTAAGCCCTGCAAGTAGCAGGAGTTCAAAAAGGTCAGGGGTGACACCAGCGGTGCTAACATGACACACGCCTTTCCACTTAAGTAATCTTCCTCAACATCCTTACCTCACCTCTCCTCTCTGAGCTCATCAATTACCTTTCACTTATTGTCTAATCACTGGGATTGTACAATTTAACGTTCAGCTCTGTGAGGAGCCACTGGGCCCATGTATGGGGAAATGAGGTACATGTTGCCCCCCCCCCCCCCCCCCCCCCCCCAAACCCCTCTCATCCTCCCCCCCCCACTCCTCCAACCCCCCATGGTCTTTCCACATGAGATCCAGGATACGTAGAGAATTTGGGTCCCATGAGCCACTCCTGCCCCTACTCTGCCATCGCAGTGGAACCCATGGGAGAGAAGATAAAAGACATGTTCCAGAGCTACCCCCTTATACACCCACCATACACACACTGATACACACACACACACACACACACACACAGACACACACACACACACACCACACACACACACACACACACACACACACACACACACACACACACACACACACATGTACATACAAGCACACCAAAAGCACTTCCTCTGCATCCCCTCCTCTCATCCCCTTCCCCCACGCAATATCAAAGGCATCTCGATCGAGACTTTGATGAGAGAAACATATTTTGAAAGCAATACTCTCCAAAGTCTCTATAAAAAAATACTTAATAAAGCGCTCTTCTCTCAAGAAGCAATTCATTACATGTGGTTTCCCTATCTTGTGTGATTTACAGCGGAGGTTTTAAAGCATCCAAAGATTCAGAGATACACCTGCTTACACAGAAGCGAGAGACAGTGTTCAAAAGACATTCACTTCTCAATTTAACCCCTTAACAACTGATCAGGTGCTATTTTACCTGTTAGTGTATAACTCCAATCTCCAGTCAGTCATGTAAACTTGGGAAAAAATCAGAAGTTAACTGAGAAATATCCAAAAAAAACAGTTTGACAAACGTGAGAATTCTGGCCTCATAGACTAATAATCATCAAACAACAAATAACTCTCAATCCCCTCAGAAACCATCAGAGGGACTGCTTGCCAATCTTATTCCTCCATGTTGGCTGGACCGAGTTCAATGCTTTTTGAGCTTGTCCAGAGTTTGAGATAAATAAATAAAAAAAAAGATTAAAGTCATAAATCTTTCCATTTTATTTTGGGTATCCTTAGCATCATGTACTTTTTTTATCAACTGGTTAAAGGGAGTTTAGGGGTTTTAGTGCAGTTTCCATTACTTCATTTATGGTAACAGTATTTATAATTTTGCAATTATAATGTAGAGCTTCTAGCTTGATCTCTTCTCTACTTCAAATTTCCAATAAAATAGAAGGATTCTCTGTCTGCATGCCTGACCTTCTATTTTCTTGACAATCATTCATTCGATTGACTTGCTGAGAAGCCAAGGAAGTGCAGTGCAAAGTACAAGCTCTGGAGATCTTTAGAACATATTTATTTGTGTGTTATGTACACACTATGATACATAATGGGATAGAAAGGATAGGGCAACCCGGAAACTGTAGCAAAACGGTGCACACAGTTTTCGGATTGACCGTGTCCAATGACGGTATGTCAGCGTTGCTCAGCCATTTTCAGGTATGTGAAATAGAAAGACATCCAACTGGCTAATGCACAATCAACCTCGTTCACCCAGATGTGCCGATCACCGGGATGATAAAGGATTGGGTGCTTTGAATGTTCAGTCGTGTGACCATGAAACACTCCTCCTAACAAGTTTGACTTTGTTTTATGTTATGTATTTTGGTATTTTTTGACCTATTGCCTTTTTGTCCAGTGTTGGTACAGTGTAACACAGAGGTATCTGACATTTTCCTTACTTTTATAATAGGTCACCAAAGTTGCCAATGGGAAAAATGCTACCTCTCTAACAAGAGGCATTTGTCTGTCTTTGACACTTGCCCTACTGTCCCTTCAAAATAAATGAAGACTATACATTTGTTGTTTTTTGCCCCCGCTGTACCAAGCTAGCACCGAACCGTGACTCTTCAACCAGGTTATGAACCAAACCGTGGCTTTTGTGTGTACCGTTGCACCCACAGACGGTATAAAAGAAGTGGACGTTGTGACATCACCCATTGGTTTGCAGACTGCATTTTGAAGCCTTGAGTTTAAAATGTTGTCTTGGTCTTGAGGGTGGAGCTGGGGATGAGCGCTAAGTTAAATGCTAAGTAACCAGCTCATACTAGCACAGGTTGGTTAGCACGGTGCAGCCATAGTACACAGTAACATGAGCTAATTGGGATGCTAATTTTTGCAAGCAAAAAACAGGCTGAAATCAAAATATAATATAAAATGTGTACTCAGGTAATAGATCAAAGGTAAAAGTAACTTTTTTTTCCAACCAATGGAATTGCCCTCTGCTGGCCATTAGAAAGAATGCAAGTTTTAGGCACTTCTGCATTTTCAAAAACAGATGATGAAGAACAAGCAGAAGACCAGACATGTTAAACTGTAGCAAACTCAAAACACTTCAGGCATCAGCGATGTAGCTTTTTTGTTCCTCGAAATAGTACTGTCTCAAATGGTTAGCTGTTATTAAGTGACGGGTATGCTTTATTCATGGCAGCAGTACCGGAGGCCAAGCGATCTGTGGGCAATCACTGCACTAGTACACTAAAGCACTGAGGGCAAGAGATCATACATTTTTACATATTTTTCAGTAAACTCCCCCTCATGCCTAAAATGACTTGTTAAAGTTATTAATAACAACTAATTTCTTTTTGCAGGGGTTCGCACAGAGCAGGATCTTTACGCACGACTTATTGACTCTGTCACGAAACAGGTTGGTAAACCTTCCTTGAGTCTCAGCTGTGTAAGTAAGACTTTATTCTACATGAAACTGAATCTGTCCCTTATTTCCTCCACTTAGCCCATAGCATATGAAGGACAAACAAAAATCCAGAAATGTGCAGAGTTCTGCTTACACACGAGGTTATTGCAGGTGAGTCTTACACACACGCACACACACACCACACACACACACACACACACCCCACACAAACACACACACACACACACCACACACACCCCACACACACACCACCACACACACACACACACACCACACACACAGACACACAAAACATGCATGCTCATTGAAAGTGTCACGCACAGGGACAAAATCCAAATATTCATTACTCTCCTTCACTCTGCATCAACTCAGTTAGCTTGAAATGTGGTTTGGGATGATGCTTAGGGCTTTATTTAAAAAAAAAAAAAAAAAACTATACTGTGGTTGAATTATAAGTCTAGCCTGTCTGTCATCATCCTTGTTACAGGGGTAACCCCCGCGCCATTGCTTTTTGCTATCCCCGGCCAGCTCCTGTTTCTTCCTGAAGCTGCTCCCTCTCTGGCCTGGGGTTTTACAGCCAGACCTCAGCTGACAGCAGCAGACACACTTTTAGGGAACAATCCGCCTTTCCCTCATCAAAATGTAATTGAAGCACATCTGTTTAGCCAAGACCTCATGTTTGAAGTTTGTCAACATGTAATGACAAGTGTAGTGGTTTACTCCTGTTACAAAGAGTTGTTATAAAAGTGAGTGTTTTAGGTGACCAGAAGGTTTTAGTTAGTGTTTGGTGAATAAAGAAAAAAGGTGAACGCAGGGTTATGGATGAAGAAGAAGCTAAAGAGAGCGGTCTGGAAGTGGGGCAGTGACCCAAGATTTGATGGCAGCAGGGGAAGGGATAGAGGGCTGGGACATGGGGAGAGGGAATAAGACGAAGTGGGCTTTGCCATTGTGTAGCCAGCAGATGCCCGAATGTGACTCACAGCTGGCTAATAACAGAGCCGAAGAGGCAGAGGGCAAGCGTCACAGCTGGGGAGTGAGGCCGTCTGACAGGGGGGCGGAGGGGGGCAGGGCCAAGCTGGGACACGAGAGGGGTGAGGCGAGGTGTAGGGGTGGCAGATGGTTAGGGGTGGGGGCACTTTTGTTATGCAGCGAAGGGGACTTTGGGGAGGGGGGCTGGGTGGCCAGCAGGCTCCTCGGACAGGACTGCTGACGAATGGTAGGATGTTGTATGCATGTGTGTGTATGTGTTACTGTGTGTGTGTGTGTGTGTGTTTGTGTGTGTGTTGTGTGTGTGTGTGTGTGTATGTGTGTGTGTGTGTGCGCAATGAGGCTGCATGGGGGGGGGGTTGAGTTTGATTTCGAAATCAATGTGACAGATTGCCTGGCTGGCTTTTCACTTTTGAATAGTCTCTCACTGTTTGTAGGGTGTGTTGTTGTACCTTTTCTTCCTCTATTATTCTTTTGTCTATTCTTCCCCTCCCCTCTCATGCCTCCTTTGTGTGCTCCTGGATCTTGGCTGACTGCGAGGCATAGTAGTCTGGACCCGTTGGATGTGGATGGGCCAAACAAATGATGTCTCCTCCTGTTTAATTTGTTGTTGTTTTTTCCTCTGCTGACTTTTCCATTTTTTTTCTGTTTCTTTTAACTGCCCATTCAGCCGCTGTTGTGAGAAGAAAAGTTGTGGCAACCGAAACGAGACGCCCTCTGACCCAGTCATCATTGACAGGTAATGAGATCAAATCACGTCCCATACAGTCAAACCACGTCAAAAAAGCACATCTACATGCTAAATGTTCAGGTCGCCCATTTTTGTCTATGTGCATCTTCACAGTCACAAAGAAAGAGAGATCACAAGTTGATGGGAAGGTTGTTGTAATGAGATCTCACCAATCAGCTGTTGCATTTACCCAAACCAAGCCAGAGTCAAGTGAGAGCGGAATGGCTGCATGGCCGAGAATAAGCCCCAGTTACAACAAATGCATGGATGAATGTGTGGGCTGTATGTATACATATTTACAACATAAGGATATGTGTTTCTGCCATATCAGTTGCACTGAATCAATGCAAGGAGGCTACGGTATAAAGTATATGTCTCCTATGTGTTTTTCTCTCTTCAGCTTTCTGTTTATCAGTTGATCTGTTTTCACCCATCTGGGATCTGTTTCAGTTTGGTCACTCATTACGTTTAACAGGCAACATAAGTTACACCTGAAACCTGCCAAAAACTTGTGGAATCTTTCACATGGATTTTTCATACCACCAGATAGGCCCACATATGTAGTAGATGTTCACCCTGACAGCCAGTTATCAGGTTTAAAGGCGGATGACCCCCGCAGTAATCAGTGTGTGCGAGGGCCTTCACGTGCGAGGGATTTCTGAGGTCTCGCACTGTCTGCCTGGCATTAACCAGTGTGATGAATGCTCATAAGCAGACCGTATGTGAAATACTTTCTCTGTGATGTCATGGACGCAACCTTCATCTCCTCTCCCTCCTCTCTCCTTCCTTCTCTCCTTCCCTGCAATCGTCTGTCTAGAAAACACTCACTTCATATACGTCAAGGACCCTTTTCTTTCCCCTCCTCAGTTCAAGCTGGCTGGCTGTTGACAGTGTGTCTCAAAGGATCTCCGCTGAAGATAGTTTTCATATAATGGAAAATATTGGCCTGTTGTCTTTTGAATTTTCCCAGAATACCTTGGAGCAGCTGCTTTTTACATTTACTGTAGCACATTACTCTCCCAATATCCCCCTCCGCATCTCTATTAAACTTCCTCCTAACATGGCTAAACCTTTCAAAATTTGTTTGTAAGTAGCTCAGTGGAGGTGGGCTGGTGAAGAAAGAGTGATCTATATAACTCTTTGTGACTCTGTGTGTGTGTGTGTGTGTGTGTGTGAGTGTGTGTGTGTGTGTGTGTGCAGGCTGGTGTGCAGCTGTGAGGATTGATTTAAATGGAATCGTTGACCTACTGTACTCTCTAATCACATTGGGCATATCCCGTCCTGATTGGAGCTTCTCTCTCTTGACTGGCCTGCGAAATCCTCTCCTCAGGGAGCAGCCTATTAGCAGCCAGTTAATTTCTGATAAGCCAATGGAATTTTTGCATGGCCCTGTGCCCTCTTATCCCACCTTGTGGGCACTTTCTCATTTGACTGTACTGTATGCATGTACACAACACACTAAAAAAGATTGACAGATGTGTGTGTTCAGAGCATGCATATGCTATTTTTGTGAACACAAACGGATGTAAATTTTCACATGTGTGTGGGATCCTTGTATGTTTATTTATGTATGTATATGGATGGATGTGCGATTGTCTATGTTTCTTCGTGACCCTTACTTTGACCTTTTCCCTAGTCACTGCTTGGGTAATAAATTATTCATGTGTGTGTGTGTGTGTGTGTGTGTGTGTGTGTGTGTGTGTGTGGTTGTGTGTGTGTGTGTGTGTGTGTGTGTGAAACCTATGTGCATTTGTGCATGTGTGTGTGTGGAGGAGACGGTCTGTTTCTGTGGCTCCAGTAATCAGCCTCCTGCTCCCAGCCCCAACACCTGTTCTCCAATTAACATGCAGCGTGCTGGGGCCCACTCGCTGCTATCACCCAGCCACTGCTTTCTACCCCTTCTTCCCTTTCTCTTTTTTCTCCCACCCTCAGCCCCGCACTCCCTTTCTCCCCGCCTCGCCTTGTATCTGTACTACTGCACACCCCTCTCACTCTTTCCGTTCGTTCTCGCATGCTCCTACTGTGCGCCTACTTCTTCACTCTCTATAGCCTTATTCCCTTGCTCCTCTTCTTTTTCTCTCAAAATTTCCTTCCCCCCCTACCTTTAGCTTGTCTAATTTTGCCATAATTAGGCGGTGTCATTAGGACACCTACCCAAGCACAAGGGAGTTTGCAATTCCCCAAACGGCCCAAACCCCCTCTTTTCTAATCTCCTTTCCATATTGTTTCAGTTTTCTCTCCCCCTTCTCCTGCTGCTGCTACTGCTGCTCCCCCCTCCGCCTCCTCTTCTCCCTAATCCTGATTTGAGTGAAAGGAAAGAGAGGAGATCACAGCTGATCCATAGGGAGGGGTGAAGGGATAGAGGGAGGAGGGACCAAGGGATGAAGAGGGCAAGGGCAGTAGTTGACAAAGAGATGACTCTTAAGTTGCACATGGGAGAGAATTATTTAATGTCCTGCTGCCTGCTGTGTCTAATAGTTTTACAATTGTATACTCCTAACATTGGTGAACTGCTACCCTCAATAGACTTCTCTGTTTGGAGAGTGTCAGAGTATCAGTCAAAGATAGACTGATGGACTGGCTTGTTCACTGAATGGATGATCAGTTAAATAGATAAATTGATTTCTCTGGGCTCATCACCATAAATCTTCTCTAACCTCTCAAACTCATGCAATCAGTGTTTTTATACTTTTCTATTTCGTAACGTAACATTTTTACATTTGGCCATAATATTGTTGAATTGTGTGGCGGCTTGTTTTTTAGTGTTGAACGGACTAGTGAATCAGTTGGTTAATTGACAATTAATTGACATCAATCTTTTGATCAATTGATTGTTTAGGTCATTTATGAAGCAAAAAGGCTAGTTCCATCTCCTCAAAAGTGAAAATCTGCTGCTTTTCTCAGTTTTATACTTTTAAGTTTTATTTCATTAAACCGATATCAATAATCAACTTATCAATGAAAGGAAAAATATAATAAGCCCTACGTATAATTCTAATTTTCTTTTACTCTGTAAAGCTCTTCTTCTCTGAGAAGCATTAACTTAGGCAGATCTGTTAATGGTGGCATTATTACCATGCTGACCTCTGACCTCTGAGAAACTATATTGGTTCTGGGCCAAAGCTGGCCTCTGTATTTATGAGTGGACCATGGGTTTACAATGGAGACAAGCAGATGTCAGTATTAGTATTAGACTGTGTGGTTTGGATGGGAGGGGTCAGTGCTTAGTGTGAGTGCGTGCTTTTATATTTGGCTAAGAAGCTGAGATCAATAGTTGGTCATAAGGAGTGTGTGGAGGGATCCATCTTAAGGAAAGAGCCTTGTAAGGTGGGGTGGGGGGGGGTTGAGAGAGAGGGTGATCAATGGCAAGCACTATCTCACTAATTGATCGTGTTTCCAAAAGGGGTCTTTTTTAACAAGCCGGCGCTCAGAGAAAAGGAGAATAATCAATAGGAATTTTCCAATGTTGTCAATATGGCTCCTCACTCCCCTTGACTCAAAATGACCTCGCAAAGACTCATACACACTCGTGCATGTCAACCTTTAAATTTAAAATACTGAACTGAAAAACTAAAACTTTCTGGAATGCAAGTATCATTGTCTTTTGTGCTTTCTTTTAAATAGTTGCTTTCTGAGTTGATCATTTTACTGTTTGAACAATGATTAGTTGTCGTGGGCTTGACTTCAGATGCTCGGCTCCAAGAGGAATCCATTACTCTTAATCTTAGGTTGTGGGTTGTATTGATCTGTTTGTAGTCTTGGTTCTAGTTATGTGCATGTACCACAGCTTTGTTTATAGCTAGTCAGTGCAGGTCTCTCCCTCCCCCCCCGCCCTCCCCCAGTCCTAATCGATGTGTAGTAGATAGTACAAAATCGCCCGGCTGAATGTTTCTTATTTTGAATTCCTCATGCTGATTTTAATTCTCAAAGCTATTTTTCCTACACAAAGACAATTTCCAGTATGATAACGTACAGACACAAGTGCACGCAGTCCCAGTTTTGCGGTGCAGTAAAACTGAATGTCTTTTATAATTCTTTACTGATTAACATCGTCTGGACAGTTTGACAATAAATTATTCAGATATCATTTGTTGGTGTATGTAAATGCCTGTGGTGTATCAGAGAGGGAGTCTGACCATCTGTTTCCATGTTAGTCCATCCGCCTGTTTGTGTGTGCGTCTTAAAATATTTAAAAACAAATTACAGTATATGATGATGCGGGCCACTTCCTTCTGTGCCTCTGAATGGGCTTTCACTGCCTGTTCTTACAGCAGGACAGATAGTTTCTCCTTGTATTGCAAATGGAGGGGAACACCAGCCTCCTCATTCTTCAGCTTCAACCAAAAAGAAAATAGAAGCTTCAAGTCTTTGGGAAAAGAACATTAAACCATCAGCCAAAGAATAAATGCAGTAACATTTGTTGGACTGTGTCAGGGGTCGAATTCTTCCCCTTTCCCAGATGCTTACTTACACACTGCCGCCAAGTCGCCCCGTTAGGTCATCATATATGCACTTGAGAGTTTTATGTGTAAGACAACAATGTCATTTTAGGAGATTGTTTCTCATACTCCCATTATAAGATTCTCCAGCTGTAGAGTGGAACTCATACTGTAGCTTTCTTTGTTGATACTGGCATGCTGTACCTGTACTCCCATTACCTTTTCTGTTACATTTTATTAAAGATGACTTGTCTAAAGGTCTGATGGGCAGTGAACCATCCCATTGTGTAGCCAATAACGTTTCTAAGAAATAAAGTTTGAGTTTCTAATGTCCCTCCTGTTTTTTTAATATATTTTACTTTGAAACAGGATGTCAGTGGCTCACTCTCCTACTTCATCATCCAACTTGCAGAGGATGTGGAGGAGGTGCTATTCTTTCCTCCATATTTGAGTTTTGGCTGCGGAAAGAGCTGCAGGTGACGTTTGCAAAGTTGCTGCAAACTGAAACAGACCCTCTTCCAAAAAAAAAACTTACTGGATACATAAGCATTTATGGAGAAACCACTGTGTTCTCATTGAACACAGTATCAAAAAAACTGAGGCTTGTTTGATTATACATTACAACCTATTGGGATAAATAGAAGGATACTACTGTGTGTGTTGTCTTTATTTACCCAGGGCGGGCTGACAACCAATTTTGGGAGCAGTCACTTTATGTAATGTTGTTTAGTTGTAGCATGAAAATTGTTGCTATGCTAACCTGGTGTTTAATTTGTCTTGCACACTATGTTCTAATATACAGTTGAAATGAATATATTCAAACTAATCAGAAAAATAGTATTTTACACTATACTTAGGATACTGGCCAAGTTGTAAGAAAATTTAGAATTCACTCCACAAATGATAAGTCAAGATAATGTTGTAGTGCTGCTGGATGGTCCTCACAATCCGAAGCATCACAGTGATGCTGATGTTATTATGTATGCATAAATCACCTGTGTGCCACACATTCATACATGCACATAGACAAAGTCAGGCACAGTGGTCCCTTCAGTCTGCTGTCACAGGTCTTTCTCTTGTAGGGTAGTACTGTCCAGTCCCTCCAGACCCCCTGTCAGCGAGCACCTCAGGCAGGGGGCCAGGCAGCGTGGCGACAGGGCCCTGAGGCTCCAGTGCACACCGCCTCACACAGCGGAGCGGCACACAAGCTGGACCACTGAGCAGCTGGCACAGGACCGCAGGGATGGCTCCTCCCTTGGGGCAATACAAGGGGGAGGATGACACAAAGACAGACAGAGACGATGCAATGTCTAGAATATCAAATTCACTGACAGGGACTGCTTCAAACAGTGGGAGCATCCCTCAGAGTTAGACTGCTGAAAAGGAGATCAGGGACCTTTTGTGGGGCCACTAGCTTTCTGCGATGTGGTCTCATGTGAACTGGGAAATCCTGGACTCCTGTGTGCACAGGAAGTGTATAATGAGCTGTAGGTTATGAGCCGAGTTTGTGTTTGGTCACCTTTGCTCCGCTTCAGCCAGTGTTAGCTGTCGTGGCTTGAACCCTGACACAAGGAGTAGGACTGGTTTGTTTTCTTTGAGAGAGCCTACAGAGGGGGCAGTCGGAAAAGTGGAGAAATGTTTTGACAGGAAATGGGAATGGACTACCAATGGGCTAATGTAGAGGAACAGCAGGGGGACTTTTAGAGTGGGTGGGATGCATAGAGGATGGGGGGGGGGGCAAATTGGAAGTTCTGAGTTGCAGCTCAATGGCACACTTTGAAAGGCCTCGCACTCTCGGAGTAGCTGGGGCAAACCCTCTCATTTGTCTGGCCACTAATAGGGTTCACCTTTGGTTGAGTAGTGTAGAGATTAAGTAGGGGCACTCAGAGGATCAGAAGGGGGCAGATTAGTGTGATTTAGAGGTGCTTCAGATCGCTGGCAAATGAGCGGTGTGTGGTTATGTGTGTGTGAAATGTATTTGTGGGGTTTATTTGTCATGTGAAATTCCTGCGTCTGCCATTTATTTTGTAAGGGGATCTTGTATCAGTGTAATCAGTATCTCATGTGTGTGTGTGTGTGTGGGTGTGGAGTCAGAGGCCAGTTAGTAGTGGTATTTAGGAACAAGGGCTGTTTTCTTTGGCTGTGGGTGGAGTGTGTGTGTGTGTGTGTGTGCGTGCATGTCTGTGTGTGTGTGTGTGTGTGTGTGTGTGTGGGAGATGAGGATTGGTGTGTTAAGTTCTTAAATTTCACTAATGACTTAACAATGCCCCCTGGTGCTGGGCCGGCCCCGTTAGCTACCTTGTTTGTTTGTCTGTCTATTTATCTGGAATCTGGACGGGCAACATTTCTCCCATGAGTTTTTTTCTACAAATTCTCCACCCTTTCACTTTTTGAAAACATTTCCCAACACTAATATTTACACATCTGCTGTATTTCTTAAATAAAAATGGTTATTGGCCAATGTTTAAGGCAATAGTTATCCCTCCCGTGGGACATGAAAAAAAACAAGGACATTGTGTAGATACAGTTTTCATACAATAGATCTACATTTTTAAATTGTACGGATTGCAGGGTAGACTTATAATAAGTTACAAAAAACCAGGAATCAACGCTGGTTTTTTGGTGTTTTGCCCGCTGAATATTTCAATGCAACAGATGTTGTGTTTTCCCCAACGTGGAGGAAAACATAAACAACAATTGCATTGTCACTATAATATTTTGGATGCATGTATAAGCATGTGTGTGTGTGTGTGTGTGTGTGTGTGTGTGGTGTGTGTGTGTGTTGGGGTGTGTGTTGTGTGTGGTGGTGTATGAGTGTGTGTAATGGTCCTGATGAATCTGTCAGGACTGAGGGCAAGGGGTGATGTGACTGCTGACAGGCTCCCAGCAGGCATGCTGAGAGCCCCAACAGTCAGCGTGCCCTCCCTTCAGCCTCCCCGCCGCCCGGCTCCTCTTCTACTCTCCCAGTCCTCGGCTCCACACATTTGCTGTGTATTAGCCACGGACAGTAAATTACAGCACCCTGGACCTCTGAGTGATTCCATTCCCATCTCTTCACATGTTCTTCTTCTCCTCCTGCAGCACCATTATCCAGCTCACCTTCTCTTGCGTCTGTCTCCCTCCCTCCTTTTCTCTCATTTTGATCTGTTTTCCTCCCTCTGTCTGTCATATGGTTGGCTCTTCGACTCCCTCAACCCTGTCAGATTTATCTCCCCTTTCTGTCTTTCCCTCACTTCTGTTATACTTCTCATCCGTTCTTCTATTGTGTCACGCTACACAGCGCTCCCCCCCTTGCGCATCCCCTCCGCTCCCCCTTTACTTTCTTACAAGCAGGTCCCTGTTGTCTAGGCTTCACAGGTTTCTCAGCTGCCTCTCTCTCTTTCGTCCTCCATCCTATCCCCCCCCCCCCCCTTCTCTCTCTTTCTGGAAACAGATGTTGTTTGTCAGATCTTATCATTACTGGCTAATTAAGAAGACATCTCTTCTCCTTCTGTTGTTGCTTCTCTTTCCTCTCCTCTCCCTCTCGGTGGCATCCATCCCAGATTCATTGTTCTTCTCTGAGAGAGGTTCAGGTCGAGCTTTGATATACACATGTTATTGGTAAATCTGATTAGTGGCTGATTGATTGAAAGGGTATTGAGAAAGCAAGATTAGTGTTGGTGTATTGCAGATGACCTTGTATGTTTGAAATCTGTTCAGCTGTAGAGGGTGCTCCGTTCCTCTACTTGACAGTTGAGAGTTTATTTTGAATCCTTGTCCCTCAGGACACACCAAGCATGCTGGGAGAGGTGAGGCCACTGTTGGGACTTCTATTCCCTGTCCTGGTTGTGAATTCATGTTCTGCAGACTTTGAATATCTATCCATATCCATCTATTTGGCAGTCTGACCACAGTCCCATGTGGCCAAGCTTTGTATGCAGTCTATGCTTTTGGCTGAGCTTGGGAGACTGAAACTTTCATTCATTTTAAATTGTTGAGACGCACATTTAGCAGCTAGCGAGAGATAATGCAGTAAAACACTTTAACACCCAGGAGATATCTCGTTGAAACACTCAAGTGCCTCTTGTGTACCCTTCCCATCCTTCTGCTTTTCTCCCCTCAGCCCTCTGTTTCTCGCAGCTCCGCCGTGCCTCAGCCACTTTTGCGGTGGCAAGCCTGAATGTTTTACAGAGCAAAAAGCTCTATAAATCAGCACTAGTGGTTTAAATGTTTGGCTTTGTCACAGTTCTCAAGTTTAGAGGCGGGGTGGGCTGGGGCTGAGGTTGCAGGGGTGAAGCCAGCCTGGGAGGCAACTGAGAGGAGGCCAGGAGGGGCACAGCCAATCTGCCAGGCAAAGTTATAAAGAGCCGTTTTCCCCCATGTGCTCGCTGTCCGCCCGAGACTACCTGGAGTCGATTGACCTTCTCATTATCTTACCACTGATGATTAAGAGAGGATTTGTAATTTAATTTATTTGATCTAGTGCAGCTATTTTAGGGGACATTAAAGATATCAAAACTATCCTTACTTAAAAGACTGTAATGTTTTTCTTCAAATTATTTATTTATTTAGCAAACTTCTGAATTTCTGAAATGTAAAAGTTTGTATACACACGAGCAGTCAGACAAGAACTTTGCCTGAATATAATACAGTCTAAAATAAGCAAATTATTATCTAAATCTGTGGTTATCTGAATGAGCAAAACAAAACTAAGAATCTGATATTGCATCGGTTCAGTCTTCGATGTGCTACTGTTCCAAAAAAGTTGATACTGATTACTGAGTTGATAGCCCTTCTGTGGTTGAAAGCAATTACGTATATTTTCTCAACAACTGTGCTTAAGTGCAATTTTAAAGTACTTGAGTATTACCATTTTCTTCTACTGCATACTTTTACTACATTAATTGTACATTTTACTCCACTGCATTCATTTGACAGTTATAGTTACTGATTACTTTGATAAGATTAAGATTGTATAATGAGCACTGTTACTTTAGTGAAACTTCTGAATACTTTTTCTACCACACCATTTGTATACAGATGGCGTTTAAAGTCATACAGGATAAACACTGACGTCACTGAGAAACTACTGGACAACACGGTTATGTGGTGACCATCATTTGATAATCTGTAGATAGTGGATACAGGTTTCAACTGTGACAATCTTGTAAAAATCCGAAAGGTTACAGCTGTTTGATTGATGACTGGATGTGCGTTATACAAGCTGTTACAACAAAGGAAGAAAATACTACCATGGAGTCAGTTTGGCTCTGAGATGTTTGCTGGTGAAAGGCGAGTGAATCTGATGCCACAGATATCCCTGTATGTTTTAGGGGGAGGAGGCGGAGGAGGGGGTTGGACTGGGAGGTTGGTGTGAAAGGTCCTGTGGTGGTATGCGACAGAGGGGGTATCAGTTCATGGAGGGGTTTCTGTGCCCCATTAGCAGTGTCAAAGGTCATGTGCCCCGGGTGTTAACCCTGGTGACCAGTCTAGCTTCCAGTCTGCCAGGGGACCCGGGTCCAGGGGTATTTATTACTATCCCCCACCTCACCTCCCCATTCCATCCCCCAAACACAGCTCTCCCCATGGAGGAAAACAAAACACCTCCATCCCTCCCCCCCGGCTGTTCCTCGGCCAGGGTACATGTACTAATTGGACGCATATCCATACACTGATGCGTGATGACCCATCTGTAGATGTGTGCTTTGCCGTTAAACATGCTTAGATCAACACTGGTTTATCCAAATCCTAGCACATAGCCATAAGCTGCAGCGTGTTTTTGGCCAATTACTTACATGTTTTGTTGAACATCAGCTTGCAAGTACATACACATGACTTTTAGACATTTGTTTTCGAGGCATGGTTTTTGCAAATGTGTAAAATTTTGCATGATTGATTGTGCACACATGGTGGCTTGCAGATCGGTATTTGTCTTGGTGTGTTTTCCTGTGAAATCACGCGTGAATGTGTGTGTGGTTTGTACAGCCAGCGTGTGACATATGCATGCATACGTGCACATATCTGGGCCTGCTGTATGAGTTAGTGCTCTCAGTGTGTGAGTGTGGCAGAGGAAGGCCCTCAGCATGTCAGTATGTTTTAATGCTTCACATCTGGTTTCCTAATTTTCCTCCCACCCTCCCTGCCCTCCCCTCAGCTCCCCTCCACCTCGATGTCAGGACACTGTTTTGTTTTTTTAGAGTTCTTGTGTGTTGTGGGGGGGGGGGGGGGGAGTTGATGGAGAGGATGTCTGATGAGTGATGGCCCTGAATAGAGGACACCAACATTCTCCCTGTCTTCCTCTGTATTTGCTTCCCCTCTTTGCCATCATTCTCTTCGTCTATTGCTCTGATCTCTCTATTGATTTCTTACAATCAATAACTATTGTGCATTGTGGAGGGGCTAAAGGTTAAATGTACAAAGTGGAGCAGCTCTTTTTTCTGTCTCCACCTCACTACTTTGCCTATGTCTGAGCAGCAGGGCATCAATGTCTGCGGAAAAAATTGTGACAATCTCCTCCTTCTTTTCCTTAAAATATCCCCTCCTAAATATTTGTATCAAAGCATAAATGTACCTTCTTTGACACAGTAATCCAAAATTGGAAGGCCAAAGCCAAATCCCAGAAAAGGAGACAAGTGGAGAACATTTTCTAGCTGTGCTGCTAACTAACTTGAACTCTGCATTAAAGCATTTTGCATCACATGCTTCAAGAACTGCTGCTACCAGTAAACCTTCATTTACAATGAGCACAGAGGGCGATGTGTTTTATGTCTATGTGAAAAGGCAGTTTATGTCAACAGTGATTAGTGCTGATGAATACCTATGAACATTTTTGTTAGGGGTCCTGTGCTGCTTAGGTGCTCGTTGCATGATTAAGGCCATATGTAAAGCACAGTGTGTAACACTTATGTGTAACAGATGCCCCAACAGACAGAGAAACGTGAAACTGAGGTTCCACACTGAGGGGTGAAATTTTTCCAAAAACTGCATTTCTAATATTGTTCTTTGTGTCGGGACTTGCTGGTTGGTCGTTGAACCAGTTTTAGTTAAGCTCGTGGTCACTATTGGGATGTCCGCCTCACACTGAGAGGCTTGTGTTTTGTCTTGGGAACTGAAGCAGATGCAGACAAAAGGGATTGGCGGCCTTGACAGAGATGCAGAAGTGAAGACAGAAAAGAAAAAAACAGTCCCTGTGGTGCCACAGTGGAAAACGATCCCAAGGTTTAAGACCTGGGTCTATGTTTTGTTTGTGTTTCCTGTCTTAAGTGTGTCTGTGGAGGGTAGATGTTGTGGAAGATAAAACTTGGTTTCCATTGCTTTCCACAGTTAATTCTGTGAAATTCAATTACTTTTCCAATTTGTCCTCAATAAGTTACAACATAAATCATGAGGAGTTGGCCTTTTATCAAATTTCATCACATTTCTTAGTAATCTAATGCTCCTTTCTGTTATAAGCTTAAATAAGGCTTTTCTACAGGCTGTTCAGTTTTGCAAAATTGACTCGCTAGCAAGGGAAAAAAAAATAATTATCATTACAGTATAAACGAGTTGACAAGTTTTTTCATTATCTTTATTTGCACTATGTTAGTCACTTTACTATGTTTTAAACAAATAGAATTATCATTCTACACCTGCTTTATTGAACAGCATATTCTGTGAATGTAAAGAACAAGGCACACTTTAAATATAAACATGCGTAAGCTACTGGAGTTCTTAGAAAACAGCCTTTCTCTGTAATTTCCCTGTGACATGAAGATCACCTCCGATGCTCTGCATGTTCTCCTCATCTCTTCCCTCTGGATGGGGAGGTGTGTGGGTGTATTACATTACCAAAACAAAAACAAACAACAGCAATATTAAACTTTTGCGACCACAATAGAGGAGGGGATAAAAAACAGAGGGTCCTCGACTTCTTATTAATTATGCAAGATTAGTCTAATTATAATTCAGCAAATGAATGTGTGGCAGAAGGTGCGAGGCGACGGGGCTGGGAGATTTGCATGTTAAGTGGGCAGAGGGAAGCGGCTAATGCATGCTAATATATGCGTCAATGTCTCGCTTTAATTTCAGCATTTGCAGCTGTGTGCGTCCGAACTGAGGGGGGTGAAAAGTTGACTCAATGGGTTTTTGGGAGGGGGGCAAAAGGTGGGGGTGTCGGTGTATTAGAGTGTGCATGCATGCATGTGAATGTGTGTTTCTGTGTGTGTAAGGCATCTGGTGTCATACGAACAGGGAATGATGAGAAGAAGTCAACAAACAAGGTCAAGAACCCCTTTAGAAAGTGCACAAAGCCTGAGGTGGATGTAGACAACCTCTCAATTAGGGTTGTGATATCGCTATCTGAGGCATCACTGCATGTTGTATCATGTCAGTCAGTCAAATGAATGATGACTGCTGGTTAGATGAACATTAAGTGGTTGACAAGCAAGTTGGAAGGAAATGATTGTGGATAAACCACAGCCAGACCATGGCCATGGGCACTTAAACCACAAAAAGTGGTCTCTGTACTGATTTACCTCCTTATAAATGATGGCTTTAGCCTTTCAAATGAGCCATATTGCAAGAATCATTGCCCAGGATAAAACCTACATACAATATAACCCTCAAAGAAGGCAGTAAAATGAAACAGGACACCAATTGTGGTACCCTTTTAGATTCCGGAAACAAACTGTATAACTTTCCTTAGTAATGTACTGTACATATAGTGATTTTAAATCACGTTAAACCGATACTGTCATGGTGTTATACAAGTAAGGAAGGACAAAAAAGTCAGATTGACGAGCAAAGAAATGGAAGAAGGAATCGAGAGAGGCACAAATGTGCAGTTTTACATGTTTCACCCAAAACTGAGGTCTAGCTCAGCTTTGAGCTTGGATGTCCGAGCTTTCCCTGATAAATTATAATCACCCTCTGCCAACAACAATATTGATTGTCCTCCGATGAAATAGCTCAAATCAAGAAATATTGGACACACTATTGGAACTCGGAGCTAGTTACTTGCCAGGTCCCGTTCGCATGGGAGGAAGCTGGAGCGAGTGATGGAAGAATAGTGAGTAAAAGCTGACAGAATGAGGGAGAGATTAGTATTCGATGGGAGGGTTCAGGGCTTTGGGGCCAATATGTAGTTCCTCTCCAAACAACCGCTCTCCATTAGGAAGACTTATATTTTCAGAGAGCACAGTGTGGGTGGGATTGAAGCTAATCATGTAGCCCAAAACCACTGCCTCCCTCTGCAGCATTTTTCTTCAGCACTGTTGTTGTTTGCTTAATTGGAACATTAATGGATGGGTTTTTCATTGGCAAGACAGAGTGCAATGTGTTCTCTGCGAGTGGACATCTGGTTTGAAGGCTATATATTTGCTAATGCCATAATTCTATCATAAAACCACAACACTTCCAGGCTCATTTTTCTTTTTTTGTCATGTAACGCACATCTTCTGCCTTACAATTTTTCTTACTCTTAGATTTGTGTAGATCTTCTCTTCTTTTGTCCGCACCTGCACTCTTTTTTATAATCTTTCCTGCATCTCACCTTGCCAAGTCTCCCTCCTCACTGTGTTTCAGCGATGGAATGTGTTCTTGTTGTTGCCTTCCCTTTCCCATCGCTGTCTTTGCTTCTCAGCATGGGGACTTTGGGATTGCGGCAGAGCTGCGTTGCCATGGCAGCGGGCTGTGTTGCCGAACTGTGTACACCTGGGATTTGGAGTCTCTCTCCGTAGTCTCCATCTCTCCTTTCTCTCAGGTTTTCTTTGGTATAGCAGTGGCTGCATCTCGCTCTTTTTCAGCCTCTCTCAATCTCCACAGCCATCACCCTCAAAAGTGCACTCACATACATAATGAGACACATATACTTGAAAACAAAATACATGTCCACACTAGTGCCTGTGCCTCTATCACTACCTTCCTTTTTCCATTTCCTCATTTCACTTTCTCTGTAGTTGTCTCTACTTCGTTCCCTCTCCATTCCCATGTGGGGGTTCAAATACGGCATTGCAGGATATCACAGTCCCCTGAGTCCCCTGGCATACATCACTGTCTCCAGTTTACTTTGAAATACAGCAGCGCTTTTACCGGACTGTGCTTCAAATTCTCCTCATTTGATTGAAAGTGTAATAACATTGACTTAAATACTAAGCTAAACAGCTGCGATTGATGTCAGACCTGTAATCATATAAATAAGCACACACACATGCGCACACCATCCATCCAAGACCTGTCTCTGAAAAATACTGAAAGTCTTCTTTGACTGCCAGTGTGTTGCAGGGTAGCAGATAATCATATACATGATTCTTGCATGTTTTTTTTTTCAGTTGCTGATGTACAAACACGTGTCCTCTTATTTACCTTTGCAGGTTTTTCTTGAAGTTTTTCCTGAAATGTAACCAGAATTGTCTGAAGACAGCGGGAAACCCGAGGGATATGAGGAGATTTCAGGTACGAAAGAATGGTAAAAAAGAATGTGTGTGAGTGGGAAGACGGAAGGTTGGGCCATGTGGGCATGAATGTAGGAATTAAATTAAAAATATATATATATTACACTTTTGGTAAACATACCCCCTTCAGAGCCCTCCATCTTAATAGAACAATTTATTCATTAATTTTTTGTCTGTTCTAAGTAGCATTATTGTCACAACCTCTTACATAGTAAATCTCTGGACAAGACTTTCCAATTGAAGACACTGAGGAGGGAGTTAGAGGTGAAAGTTAAAAATCAATAAGGAGTCAGAGAGATGGAAAGACAAATGAAAAGTTAGAGATAGATATGTGGGAGTTTTGGTCGCTGGGATGCAGGAAATATGTTGAGGTGTTTCAGGAAGTTGTCAAGAATTGAGTGATTGGCTCCAGATGGAGGAGGTCATGCTCCGTGACCCAGGAAGTGGTCACAGGGGACACTCCCGCCCCACTTCCTCTGCCGTCTTTCAGCACCAGCGGCCCCTGTCTGGCATTTTCCTTCTCCCAGCATACCCTCCGTCCCTTCCCCTTCTTCGTGCTCCCTCTATCTTCCATCATGTTTGCTTTAACTGGGATGTGACACATGCAGAGAAGTTATGAGCACACGGGGGCTCTCCAAGACTCTCATCTCTGGGTTAAAAGGTGATCAGAGCTGGACGGGAGTCTGCTGCTTGATCGATAATTTACAGTTATTTTCCTTTATGTTCCCCTCCCTTTCCACCACTTATAGCACATATGCTTTTTCTCCTTTTCTTTCTTATGTTCCTTCACCTGCAAAATTACTGCCATGTGTTTATTTCGAAAGGAGTGAAAGGCTTTATCTTTGCCGTTTGATTTCCTAAAAACGCACATTAAGAATATTTTTAGTTTAATGTTAAATTTAAATGTGACTTTTTTCTCACTGACCTGGTCCTTCTAACTCTTAAACTAAATCTTAAATAAAATTATAGTGACTTTCAAAAACAGTATCACATCAACTCTCATAAACATCCGAAGAGAAAGACCTACAAGTGTTCTCTCATTAATTAAATGTGTGTCATCCATGTAAGGCAGATGTGGGATGGGACACCCACATGCTGTGGCCAGAAAATCAAATTAGGGCCACTATATATCATCCACTGCTTTAACGGCCGGCAAAAATGGAAGATTTGGTCCATATGTGTGGTGTCATTGAAGGATCAGGAGGAGACAACGATGAAGCTGCTGCATGCTGTATGAATCAAAACGTTAGGCAGTGGAGAGGCCATATGGAGACAGTGTGTATGTGTGTGTGTGTGTGTGTGTGTGTGTGTGTGTCGAGGGGTGTATGAGCAGTGTCATCACCAGAAGAATGCAGACATATGAAGATCCCAGGAATGTCACATTACCTACTGAGAAATACTACTATCACCTGTATGCCGAAACAAAGTGTCGCTTAGGGATTTTGCTGTTGTAACCGGAGACAGTGCCTCGCAGCATGTTGTCTAAAGTCGTGCACTAACACTCGTGTATCTTCCTCCTCTCTTTCCTTCAGGTGGTCCTGTCCAGCACTGTGAGTGTGGACGGCCACGTTCTAGCAGTGTCCGACAACATGTTCGTCCACAACAACTCAAAACACGGTCGGAGGGCCCGCAGACTGGAGCCGGGCGAGTCCGTCGAGAATTCTATGGAATATGGTGAGACACAGACACACAGCAATGTCACACCCCATTTATCATTTTTGTTATTTTAGTACATGTCTACTTCATCATTCACACTCAGAAACATGGTACATACTGTAACAGCAGGTACTTGAGTTGCTTAATGTCCATTCATAATCACCGTGATATTTCAAACATAACCAGTGGCGCTACTGAGGTCATTAACTGAGCTAATTAATGTATTAATTAAATGCTTGTCTTCATAAAAAGCAGAGTTGATAATAAAATATGATCTTAAATCCATTTATTTAAGCGCAAAGAACACAATTTAATATCGGGTAAGATCCATTATCTCTAAACCAAGAAACACATTATACATTTTCCTGTGGTGCAGTTCTGTAACTAAGAGTACATATTCAAGAACAATACTCACAAACCTATGCTATTTTATAATACATTTTGTAGTTTACTACACTACATTTATCTGACAGCCATATTAAGGAGTTACTTTGTTGATTCATATTTTACACATAAAACATGATGGACTGCTGGACAGTTCTTCCGAATACTTACCCAGTACTTCTAAAGTAGTTGAAAATATCTTCACAGCAGCCAGCCTCAACCTTAAAATATCCCTTTACACTTAACTTGAAGGTATCTACATAAGAGTGACATGACACTTTCATGAACATGTCCTGAAACGTTATAAACAAGCCGTAAACGTTTTTGACATAATGCTTCTTTTGTCAAGTGTCATTCAGTTTTGTCATGACAAGTTATGGTTATTGTTGGAGTTAGGGTTCATATGTTCATGACATTCTCATGTCACTCTTATGTAGAAAACGTCAAGTAAAGTGTATCAATATTTACAATACCATAACAACACACGTTCACAGGGTCCATTTCCTGCATGTTAGTGATGCTTCCATATATATACTTCAGTGTGATTTAGGGCCCTTAGCTTTATGGCTGGATCTCGGGCGCTGTAGCTATTATACCTGCAGAATAAATAACTGTTGCGCCCAACGCAAGTCTAAAATGGGTTGGTCTGAAGTAGCTACATTACTCATAGGTGTAGTTTTTTGCGTAATGTGTAACAAACTAATCAGAGCGTTATTTCACATTCCCTTTAAAAGGAGGCGCACTTGTTCCATGGCGGATTGCTTTTATAATGGTGGATTATCTAGGTGCACACTCTTAATACATCCATGGGCGCACACGCCAGGAGCAGTTCACAACAGAGGAGACCGATGTTTGCTGTTGATTTTGAGAGGGTTATGAATGAATGGAGATTTTTTCAATGTGGTCTAACATTAGACAGAGATTACCTCACTATAAACGATGCATCTCTTCTGTCTCTCCTCTCCTGTGCTGCTTTGGGTTAAGTGGCATCGGCACATGCATCATCATCGCCTTAAGTCCTCTAATAGTTCTTCATTTATGGCATCAACACATCCACGATTCATGAAAATGTTCTGTTAAACAAGGTCATATTTTTCCTTGTATTTATGTATGGTTTGCAAAAATGGAAATTTCGGGGTCCGTGAGAGAAGCAAAGCATATGTGCATTGTGCACACTCCACATTACGGCCAAGCACGTGTCCTTAAAATAGCATCTGATTAACTAGCCACTGACTTTAGACTAGGGTTTTCCTCATCTGTGGCGGAATTGAATCTGAAACTGCAAAATAGCATTAAGGAACGTTTGCACGAACGCGTTTTCCTTTCGAGTGTGCAAGTCCATCCCCTAATTTACCAATGTGAGGAAAAGTTGGCGCAAAATAGGAATGATACACGCGTCGGTGTACATAGTCAATTGCGCTGAGCGCAAGATAGGGCCCTTACGTTTTTACACTGTTATACTCTTTTACTCCCACATTTTATTTCACTGGAACTTTAATTACTGCTCTATAGTATTGCAGGTCATGTGATTTTTGACTTATAATTGACATGGATCTAAAACACCCTGATCTTCATGCAGTTGGTGGTGGTATTCATGGTTAAAAGCTACATAGATAGAATAAAGTAGCCACAAAATAATGTTTGCTTTTAGATTACCTTTTAGATGTAGCCTGAACAAACTAAATTGGTGTACATCCTGCAATGAAACCCTCGGAGTAACTCTTGTTTTGCTCTCCGGTACAGCCACCCCGTGTATCAAAGCCATCAGCCCCAGTGAGGGCTGGACCACCGGGGGGGCCATGGTCATCGTCATCGGGGAGAACTTCTTTGACGGGCTGCAGGTGGTGTTTGGCAGCATGCTCGTATGGAGTGAGGTAGGAATTGTCTCCAAAGTATCTCACTAATGATGGTAAAGTCTGAAGTGTATTTTTGAAATGATACATATATATATATATATATATATATATATATATAAATATAGCATATGGCTTGTCTCATTATTTAGATGATTTATGGGCAGTCTACACAAATTAATCTTTCCACAGTATTCTGTTAGCCTAAATATTTACCGGGCATGGGGGGGGGGGATAATTTGTTGCTGTTTTGTGATACAATTGCCGTCCTCTGTTCCCTCAGCTAATCACGCCGCACGCTATCCGTGTCCAGACACCTCCTCGACACATCCCCGGGGTCGTGGAGGTCACACTGTCTTATAAATCCAAACAATTTTGCAAGGGAGCACCTGGACGCTTCATCTATACAGGTATTTAAACAACCCATTGTGTGCTTTGTTTAAACTTACAATGGCACACAGGTATTCAAGCATGACATTTAAATAAACTTTACACAAGATTTGATTTGCAATGTACGTTGCTTTTTTTATGCTTACTCTTATTATGTTTCTTTTTTCAGCCCTGAATGAGCCAACTATAGACTACGGTTTCCAACGTCTTCAAAAGGTCATTCCTCGACATCCTGGTGACCCAGAGAAACTAGCCAAGGTTGGAGACATACTCATAATCATGTTGATTTTTCAAGGAAATGTGCATGGTCCATCTTTTTAACAGTGTTTTTTATAAAAGATTTTTATTGCAATTACAGTTTTCAACCTTAAAGCACAGGTGTATTACTGTAATATTTATTGAATTTAACAGGAGTAATGTATGTCTGCATCAGACAACTAAATTGGAGTTGCTTTAAATTAGAGTCTGCCGTTTTTTCCTGAGATACATCGCACGTTTCCTTTCAGTCGTTTTCTGAAATGTCCCTTTTTTAAGTCCTCCATGTCTCAAGTCTAGCTATCAATGTTTCCCTCTCATTGCAATTGTTTACTATAATTTCTTCTAAAGATGAGAGTGCAGGAATCCTGACTGATTTCTTTTGCATAGAAGAAATAAAGTTCCTCTCTTGGAGATATAAAATGGTTTCCTTGGGATGTCAGACATTAGTGAGATTTCTTCAAAGGTCATTAGAATCCCTTGGCATGCTGCAGTCATATCAAGATATTAATGTAATAAAATCTGTTTTTTGCAGGAGATCCTCCTGAAGAGAGCGGCAGATCTTGTGGAGGCCCTGTACGGAAATCCACACAGTAATCAGGTGAACAGTAACAGCTTTGATTCAATGTTCCAAAATACTTTACCATGTATATGTACATATATATACATGACTACACCAGTGATTTTGCAAGTTTTAGCCCATTACATATTAATTGTGTATACTTTACACAATCAACTACTGATCATTTTCCAAAGCCTACCATTATTTACTCAACTTCCTACTTTCGAGGCAGCCACTGTTTCATGCATTTCAGTAATTAACTCGCAGGGATTGGAAACCTGCTTGAGATAGGTGTTTTTTGTCAGCATGTTATTACAGTTCTGAGCAGATGTTTCTGCTTCAGTTTTTCAGTGTTTGTGTGTCAGGAAGCTTCAACATCTAAGATTTGACTCAGCTGCCAAAAAGTGGCTGGAAAGTGGACTAATTGGACATAGCTAAGACAAACACAGCTTTAGGGATTTTTTTAAGCTCACCTGTTTCCTGTCAGGTTATAGACGCGTGGGGTTACACAGGTAACATCTTGACAGCTTAAAGAGCGCATCACCTGGCTTCTCTCTGTATCTGTGACACTGCGAGCCATTGCTAAACTCTGTGTCATCGTGTCTCCTGCAGGACATGCTGCTGAAACGTGCGGCCGACATCGCCGAGGCGCTCTACAGTGTCCCCCGTCCTCACAGTCAGCTGCAGGCGCTGCCCAGCTCACCAGCCCACGGCAGTGTCATGGGCCTGGGCTCCTATCCTTCTCAGTTGGGCGTCAGCATCGGGGAGCATGGACAGAGCAGCCAAGGTGAGCAGAGTGGGGCATAAACCATTCACTACTTAGGTTTTTTTTTCCCACTAATGAAGCTCAGAACAGACCCAACCTTTTCATTTTTCTTCCAGGTTACATTCGAAATTCCAGCAGCTTGTCTCCAAGGGGTTACCCATCAGCCTCCACTCCTCAGCAGTCAGGCTACGGGGGCAGCGGAGGGATGACTGGAGGCTATGGGACAGTTCCCATGACCAGTCTAGGAGTACCTGGCTCTCCTGGTTTCAGCAGCGCCTCCCCCACAGGCTCTCCCTACAGTAAGACCTTTTTATGATCTATACTGATTTTCTGTGGTGATTAACCTCACATTTCTGAGTCCGTTGTGATATTCAGACTTGAGACTGATTGTTGCTCTCTCTCTCCCACAGTAATGCCCTCCAGCCCGACTATACCAGGAAGCTCCAGCTCTTCCTCGTCTCTCTTGCCTTTTTCTTCCTTCCCGTCTGCTGCTAAACAGAAGAGTGCTTTTGCTCCCGTCCTCAGGCCCCAGGGCTCTCCCTCCCCCGCCTGCCCCGCCTCAGGGGGGAACAGCTTCAGAGGTAGCCATCCAACTCACTATCTGACCCCCCTGTCTGAACTCACGAATGCAGTCTAACCTCTTGTACTAACTGCTCGAAAAGCTTTGACTGAACAAGACGGAAAAGAAGTTGCTGGATGTACAATAATGCAAGACCTGATTGATTAGAATCATAGATTTTGTATATTTTTTTCTCTCCAGCGATGACGGGCCTGGTTGCTCCCCCGATGTAGCAAAGCACCCACTCCAATCTACCCCAGACCAATGCTTCACTTAGCCCCTCTTTTGGCATTAAGAGGGAAGGGAAAAATGGAAAATTGATCACTAGCGACCATGTATAACTTTCCCTCCTGAGCTCCCCCCCCCACACCCGCCATTTCGTAGTCCCTCTTTCATCCAGGTGGATGAACAGGACGGGGTACGAAAATGTCCAAAGACCAGCCATCTACTCCAGAGGCAGAGCACATTACTTTATCCACAACTACAGACAAACAAAACTTCTCTGTCTGTAGCTAACAGCACCAGACTGAACCATGTATTGCTGTGTGTGTGCGTGTGCGTGTGTGTGTGTGTGTGTGTGTGTGTGTGTGTGTGTGTGTGTGTGTGTGTGTGTGTGTGTGTGTGTGTGTGAGTGACGAAGCGTCTGCGTTTTGAAAGGAAATAAAAGGAGAACTGAAGATTCAAAAGCATCTGTATTTACCTCTGGCCTGCTATCACATGCAGTATGTGATATTCTTCCAACAACCTTTCCAGACCCAGGCCAGAGACGTACGGGACGCGTTGTGAGAGCACTGACGGACTCTATGAAGCTCGAAGAAGCAGGGTGCTATTTGTCTGTGTATGGACTTAAATGCCATGTGAGTGCACTGTCTGTGAGTTAGCGAGAAGTTTTTTGTAGTAGACTTTTTGAAGACAATTTACATTCCAGAAAAATAGACCCTTTATTTTTTTTCTGATCTCTGCGGTTTTACAAGGGAAGAACTCTTTGTCTCAATGGTTATTACTAAAGGAATTCATATATTGATTTATTTAAGAACAAGCAATTTAACTTATTATAGGTAGTTTAGGGTATAATATAAACGTGTTTTTATAAAGTGGTCCTTTTCCAGCTGTTACTGAAATAAAGTTATCTCAACAATTGCAAATGAATTTGCTGAATGATCATAGGGAAATATGGCGGAGAACATAACAATAACACACTTTTTTTGGAACAAAACGTCCCCAGTTTTCAGGTTCTTGCATAACAAAATCTTAATATTGTGTTCACATCTGAAGGAGGTTATTGTCCTGTAAAGGAAAAATGTTAGTTAGCCTTATCCTTTTTAATTTCACTTATAATGCATGCTTTGTCACACCATTGCCCTGATATTATTTCATTCAACATTGCAAATTTATATGACTATAGCTTACAGATTTTACAGTTTAATTTTAAACCTCTCAACCCAGTTCAGGTCTCCAGTCACTATGCAGTACAGTAAATGAAAGCACAAACTGCTCAATTGAAGAACAGGGCATATTAGGTGTTCATTAACCCATATCATGCTGTTCTCTGTACTCATTGATTTCTGTCATCACAACACAAACTTCATTCTCAGGATGTGAAAACTAAGAACACAGAGTAGATGACATTTGCAAATTTGTTTTTAGAGTTTGGTTAATTTTTATTTATTAAAAAAATTATTAGCAATTTATTATTATGTTTTTTGAAGCCACCTTTTTTTGAACCGGTACAAAAAATGGTGCAAATGTGATTTGTATATCTCAAGTCTCAAGGTGTAATTATATTTTGTGCTCCAAATAAAACAAATACGAAAAACGTTACTGATGTTGGTTTAAGTGTTTTTAGTTCTTGCAGGGAACACAGAATTACACACTAACTTATTTTACAACACACACACACACACCACACACACACACACACACACACACACACACACACACACACACACACACACACACACACCACACACACACCACTGTATTATTTGAAAATGTCCTGGTTCTACAAGCCTCCACATCTCAGGGTTGGGCTGGATCTATTTTTGACTGTGCCCATCACCTGTGTGCTCGTGCAGCTTGCTACACTGTTTTGTATACATAGCTGATGAGCCGCAGCATCTTAATTGTGATGCGAGCGTTAAAGACTGAGTAGAGCATGTCAAGATAAACAACAACACACCCCCCCCATCTCTCTCCTCTTCAATAAGCCTGCTTTTCTCTGAGGACCAAGCCTCTGGGGGCCCAAGTGAGAACCACATGAGTCTCCCTCCAACGTGGCCTCCTCCTCTCCATCTCTTTCTCTCTCTCTCTCTCTCTCTCTCTCTCTCTCTCTCTCTTAAAACACACACACACACACACACATGCCTTGACATGTGCATCACCACTGCCTTTTTTTTGGTCTTTGTTTGGTACTGCTTTATCCTGTCTTTCTTTCTCTCCTCTCTTTTGCTCCAATGAAATGACCCTTCTCTGCTAATGTAATTAGCACTGCTAAAGGAGGGCAGTTAATTACCCACTCTATTTTGATCGGGTAATTACTGTTATGCCAGGAGACGGCAACTGTTTCATTAACATAGCGCTCAAAGCAGTGAGGGGGCAGGGCAGCACCCAGTGGACGTACGTCTGTCTGTGTGTGTTTGTATGAGACAAGTATGGACAAACAGTGTATCAACAACTCAGCTCAGAGACAGTGAGAGACATGTGGACATCAAACAGCTGCTGACCCTGTCTGTGATCTGACCCCAACATCAAGTCACTGTTTGCCTCTGAGCTGTCTTTGTCACCATCAAGTGGCACATGTCATAAAAGCTCAGGCTGCTGCCTCTTCATACTCCTTATATTCCTACTCTCTCTCTCTTTCTCTCTCTCTCTCTCTTTATATATACATATACATATATATAAATATATATATATATATATATATATATACTGTTAATTTGACAAGTTAAAGTCAGCATTATTCCCAGCACCTCAGCATTCATCTTGAGTGTTCTTTCTGCCCAGTGGTGCAACAGCCATATGCCGTGCTTCTCTTCCAGATGACTGTATTGTTGTTGTTGCTGCATTTATCGTCTTCTGATCCCAGTTTGGATAAAGACAGGATGAGATGCCACCTGCCACTAAGTGGTTCCACATCACACTGTTTGCACAGCTTCAAAGGAGCATCTAGCTGCTGGGCATATGAGAGCAAACACCATGTCATCTTTCATTATTGATACTGTTTAACTACTTATGAGCTTCCATTTTTAAGTTGCAGTAACAATACATGCATGTAGCATAAAATTCACCCATCCCCTCTTGCATCTCGAGGGATGTGTTTGTGTTTATATACCCAATTAGCCCTCCGGCCACAGCATGGCCATGCATTAGAGTGACATTAGCCTTGGGTGTATGTAATGTCTCTGTGTGTGCATAAAATACAGTGCACCCCTTTCTCATTCAAGGGTGTGCGTGCCTTATTAGGTTGAGACAGAGCTTGACAGTGGTGGCCCACTGTTTGGTCAAATAGATTGCTAGATTGGCTTCCACACGCACAGCCGGTGTCCTTTGCCTTTGGCCCGTCAGTGAAAACCTGTATTGTTGCCCATTAGACCACTGGACCCTGATTCCTTTTCCATAATGAAACCCCCCCACCTTTTCTGCCATTCCCTTGGGTGTCAGTAGAGTGGGGTGGCAGATGGGACAGACACAGAGCTGCCTCATGAGACCCCCCCCCCCCCCCCCCAACAAAATACACACACATACACACATGTAAACACACACAAGCACATACACATATAGATACACACAAACGCTCAGACATGCATTCATGCACATATGCGTAAGTGTGCACACGCACACCGCAGCAGCAACACATAGCCCCCCCCCCCAAAAAAAAACACAAACCTCATCTGTCAGGCTGCTGCTTTTGTCCAGAGACCACAGGAGTATGTTGTGAGAACACAGAGTGACGTCTCTGTCCCTGCCTCTCAATCTGTGCTCTGTGTACCTGTGTGTCTGTTTGTGTGTAAGGGAGAGACAGAACTGCACAGTAACAGCTGCATGGGGTGAGACGTGTAACTAAAATTATGCTTTTACAGATAAATCACATTATTAAAGTCACTAATGTTCCATCTGTTTTTGACCTTGCATCTGTATCAAACCTAACACGTTTTATAATCTTAAATATATATTTGATTAAGCATTTAGATAAAAGGGCCATCACTCATTTCATGCTGATTTTACATAGCCTGAATTGATATAGATAGTTGTAGAAAAAGATAGAAATTCCGTATGTTGCATATTTCTGATTAATTTACCATATTGACTGGTTTTACTTCTGTACAGCTTTGTGCAAACATACATTACTTAAATAAAGCCACACTTTGACACCCAACTGTTAATTTATAATCTATACTATACTATCCTATACTATACTATGTAGCCTACTAGAATTGTATTTACCTGTCTCTGGTTTCCCTTTTTATTTATACCTCTGCATTGTTAATGAATTTGCCAAGCCAGAATTGTTTCTGTTGGTAGGGAAGACTTTTTATGTTACAAGCTTTCTTCTCCTCTGGGTATAATATTGACAATTAGCCAGATTAGAGGAGTGGGGATGTAATTTGGGCCAAACGCACGTACTGGCTGTCTGCGCGCGCGCGCGCGCCGGTGTGAGGTGAGAAGGCCCCGCACTGGTGATTAATTACAGCCAGGCCGCGTGACAGAGGTGGGAGCTCTCCCGGTGCTTTCCGCAGCCGACATGGAGGGAAACCCAGTCTGGCTAATTGACCTGGCTTCTGTAAGGCCATCCATCAATCTTGGCCCGAGTGCCCCCTAAGAAACACATTATTCAGAGGTAAGTTAGTTAACCAACTAGCTAGCACACCACCATTCTTTAACGGTATTAGCTCCTCTCCTGTCTGTCTCTGTAGCCGGCGCGTCGTGAAATGTGTGATTCACTAAATGATATTAGCAGCAAATCCAAACCCAAGCTTGTGGAAAGTTTTATTTTGTGTTTTATAGTTGTTTTGATTGAAGTTTTCATAACTTGTTCCCCTTTTAGCCGTGAAGTAAGCTACTAGTCCCAGAGTAAACAGCAAACACGCCATTTTGGTTTGGAACATTGACTTGCAAGTTTATAGGATAAAACTCCTATTTCCCTTATGTTTTAAACAAGTGACATTAGCCTTGTTGCCAGTTTAGCTGCTTATACTATCGCTTTTATATCAAAATCCTTGAGGACATAATTTAAGTCTGAAAAAGTACTTCTTTGTCAGATTTTCAATTGTTCAGTGAGGAAAAAAAACACGATTTTTTTGACTCAGCAATTATTGAACTATTTATTTTTTATTTATATATATATATATATATATATATATATATATATATATATATATATAAGTCTGGACAACAGTGCAGACGTTATTCCCTCGTCAAAGTGGAGTAACCTGATGTATTTTAATAGAGACCCAAGTAAGCTACTGCACCGTGTCATGTGATGTAGGTGATGAAGGCCTATTGACCTTTCAGTAAAGGGCCCATTGGAAACATCCTTATTGTTAAAAAAATGCAAACCGGTGCTTTTAATTCTTTTTACATAACATAGAACTTTCTGAAACCGTTACAGCTCATCAGCTTGTTTGGTTACTGTCAGTCTTATCTGTTATTGGATTTCTTTTCTCTCTTTTGCAAACCTATAGACTGAATTAGAGAGACGGGTAATAGACCGCAGTGTCCTGATCAACTGTCAAAGGTGTGTAGGTCTAAGCTCGTCACCACGGCAAAAAACATTGGACTGCACGTGTGCACGTTGTGTCTAATGACAAGGATTCATTGATTCTAATGACATTCTACAGGTAACGTTTGATACAATACACGGTAGGAAAGGCAAAGACATTTCTCTGCTCTCAGCTGAGGTAGGAACATTAACTTTACAGCTGCAGTGTTTAGCATTGCACATTAGCCTAGCGGAGTGTCCTTCTGTTTATAGCTTTATCCCAATAAAACAGCACGGTTGAATTTCAGCCTGCATGCACGTTTCGGAGCCTAAAACAGAGCGGCTTATATTGGTAGAGAGAGCAACAAGTTAGCAAACTTGCCCTCTCTGTCTGCTCAGCAGCTAGACGGGCTGCACTCGGGATTGTCGGAAAACTATTTTATTTGTATTTTACTTTATTGACAAAAAGTGCTTTCTGAACTGTCTGTGGAATGGATCGACGAACATGAGAGAAACCACTGAAAACTCAGTAAACTCGCATTGAACTTAAATGGAAACACTGTGCTTCAGTCTTTATACAGTCTATGGCTGCAACATACTGTATGTTGGAAGGTTTAACAGCGGTCTGTTAAGGGCGTTACAGTACCTGCAGCCGAGCTGGTGTGCACAAATGTGATGTCATGAGTGCACGTAACTGTTTACACTCGTGCGTGGTGCTCGTTAGTTGCAGTCTTCTCCTGAACAGAGGTGGCGCTAATGAGCGAAGGCTACAGACTTCGCTATTTCTACGGACTAGAAGAAGAAAAGAAAAAAGGTAAACGACGACAGAACTGGCAGCAGCATTGACGTCAATGCTTCGATTTGATTTGATGACCTACTTTGTCGGATGAAGCGTTTCATTCCTCATAAAAGGACTCATCTTAACCCTAGTAAGCCCTCTGGACACACACTCAAAATCCTGGCGCGCTAACGAGATCTGTCATTTTGACGTCACATTGGCGCACGCACACTTGGATGCGTCAGCTGTTAAATGGCCATTACTGTGGTGATCCATATGTCCGTGCAACGCTTCTGTTGGGCCGCGCGCCAATCTATTCCTATGGGCGACGTCAAAGTGCACGCAAAGCATTCGGGGAAGGCGAGTCAGAACGCTGGCCATTGTTATGCAAATGAATCCGTTGAACGTGATGCGACCATCCAGTAGGAGTAGACGAAAATCTTTCAAACTAGTCTTTGTCGATCTGAAGTGAAGAAAGTTTCGGTAAAAGCATGGCCTATATCTCGCTTAAAATGTTTTCAGAAACACGTTTCACTGAACTTTTTTTGTAAAATTGTATTCCGTCCAAGCCACCGGGACAGTGGTTTGAAGTTCTCGAGCAGCCAGACCCACGTGACACGTTCGTCCAATCAGCTGCAAGTCAGGGGCGTGGAGCATCAACCATGGATGTATGACGTCACGACACCACGCTTCAGCCGTGTCGCATAAATGGATCAGCACTGTTACCGCTCGCTCTCCTTCACTGACGGGCACTGACGTCACTCACTTAAAGCGTAACTCTCGCCAAACTGAGACCCAGCTTCTTATTGTGAATGTATGCGGCATTGACGGCAAAATAGGTTACACGATATTTCTTTCTGAATGACAGGTGCAAGATTTGGAAATCGATTTTTTTACATTTAAATCTGCATTGATGTCAAAACCTAGAAACTTTCGAAAAACATTTATCAATATTTATTCGTGTTAAAATGACATATAAACATCTTTTCCTATTCTATTTTGCCTGGAAACGTTTCCAACATGTTCACGTGACAAAGAGGTGTCTGTTCTATATCTAGCATGCTAATTTTGGGCAGCAGGCAGCGTGTAAGCTCTAACCTGTTAACATGGGAGCCGAAATAAAAATGGCTACGCCATGCAGCTGACACGCTCGCGCGACGCATCCAGTGTGTAGCCGGCCTCAGAAGGCTCAACACAACATAAAACTTTGCTACAAGTATCACCAGGGGCTCTACACATTAACTCAAGCATTGACAACATTGTTTGTGTACACAGTTTACTAAAAAGGTTTTGAATGACTCACTTTTGCAGTTGTTTACGCTATCCGCCATCTTTTCAATCAAAAAGTGCACGCCTACGAATGTGAATGAATGGACTCCATAGGAGGAAATATAATTCTTATACGAGGCTCCTTTCTCAACTACAAGGTCAATATTCTTTTTCACTAACAACAAAACAACAAATTATCCGTGCATTTTTATGGAACTAAGTTTTAGGAGCTTTCCATCTTTACTCTCCTCCCTGTTACATTGCTGTTTTTGACTGGCGAGATGGACGGCGACCGGAAAAACCAACTGCTACAATGAGTTGTTAAAACTTTTTCTTTTTAGTAAACTCTGTGTACACAAACAATGTTCAAGCAAAGTTTCACGCTGTGTCGAGCCTTCTTAATGTTTTACAAATAGTGATTTTGATGCTATCATAGAAGTGCCCCTAGCACTCCCCGTTCAAAAGGCCATTTGACCCAGAACGAGAATACGGTAAGTCACCCTGCCATTATCGCTCCAACTTACCCTACTCTCCTAAAGGGGTTGTGGTTAACCACGGTGAAACATTGTGTGTGTGTGTGTGGTGTTGTGTGTGTGTGTGTAAGATGTTGATGTAAAGTATACTTGTGTTGATGGCATTTTTGTGCTTGTAATTTCGTGTGTGTGGGCTGTGTTGGTTTGTGTGTGTGTGGTGTGGTGTGTACTGGCACCAACCATAGGCAACCTAATCGAAGGAATAGAACTTCACACTTTATTGCAACTGTTCTTCTAGACCATTTTCATTAGGAGCATCAGCATCTTTAGTACTTTTTCGCAGTTTGTGCAGCGTTGTGTTGTGCATGGCATGGGCCAATTGCAAGCAAGTGCAAGTGTAGCACTTCACAACCACAACACGTTTTGTCCACGACCATCTGTTTACATGCAAAATATGAGAGGAACAACAAAAATCTCATTGAAGCTTATTTCCTTTTCATTATTACATTTTCAGTTCAATCAGATAGATGTAATTAAGTTAACAAAGCTTTGCTGCAGCTGTGTTTGGTGTTGTTGTGGTTTGTGTGTGTCAAATTTGTGTGCGATTCGTGGCTGATTTTGCAGTGGGTGTGTGGAGCCTGTGACAGTGCAACCACAAACACGGTTTGTGTGTCTCACCGTCCTCTGTTTACCAGCATGCAAAAATTGCAGGAGGTATCTAATCAATAAAATCCCTTTATAGGAGAGCTGCTGGTATTTCTGCTTTTGCATTAATTACATAGTCATTTCCATATCAATTATAGAAATCAGAGATCATGTAATTAAGGTTTAACCAAACAGCACCTGCTGCCGCTGTGCTGTTGTGTGTGTGTGTGTGTGTGTGTGTGTGTGTGGTGTGTGTGTGTTGTGTGTGTGTGTGTGTGTGTGTGTGTGTGTGTATGCGTCAGTCCTAATCTAATCTTGGCCTTTGACAGGACTCACCCTCATCAATCCTGAGCTGTCGGAATTCAGCTTTTTTTTTGTTTTTGTTTATAGGGGTGGTGGTGTTTGGAAGGGGGCGTCATATGAAATGTTGTCATGGCGATCAAATTGATTGGCAGCGATGCCTGATTAGAACGGAAGAATAGGAGACAGGTGGAAGGAGGCGGGCTGTACATCTAAAGGAACAGATTGGGACAAAGTGAGGACTCGCTGGGTGTCAGGAGGGGAGCCACTGCCTGTTGGCTCTGGTTTTACCTTGTAAAAGAAGAAAACCAGTAATTACTCTACGGTCCACCGAGGGTATTCTGAGATTTACAGGGTTTGAAACAATATTGCCAGATGTCCTTGTGTTTTGCTTTTAATGTAACTAAACTGAATTGATATTCAGAAATTTGGTATAGTGACAGATTAATACTGACAAGGTCCAGAGGCTCTGACCACAGAGGGACAATGTGTGCGGGGAGTTTTTCGTAATGTTGGTAGGCCACCTGTGAGGAAAAGATGAATGGAGCGGAGAGGAAGATCGAATAATTCCAGGGTCAGAGGAAGCCAAGTGTAAGGAATCATGGGAAGAAAAATGCACAGAGGAAAAGGGACATGGTAGGAAAGGAGATGAGGAAGGAGCGAGGGGGAGACTGACACTAGTCTCCTGCCTCCTCCCCTGCACTTCTTGTTCCATTTCCTTTCTTCTCTTAATTCTCCCTCTTTGCCCTATTCACTCTTGTCAGTCTTACTGTTAACAATTTACTTTCATCAATATTTCTTAAAAAAACAAATAACATCCTCAAATCACTTCTGGTGGTGTGTGGTCAACCAGTAATGTTGAAATATAAATGTCCATATCCAATGTCTTCAAGTACTGAACGGCCTTGTCAGCCGCTAAGACGTCTCCATCTTGGAACCGGTTTCCCAGCTCAGGTCTCAGTTGAGAAATCATATATATCATCCTCTACGTTATCATCCCAGTTGTCTTTGGATGGGTCTTCATCCAGCCCCGTCCAATCTTCGGCTGGGAATTCTTCAAACTCATCATCCTCCTCCAGTAAGCCGAGGTCCACTGTCACTGTTTCCTGTTTGACATGTTAGCGGTGTTACTGCTGTGTTGCTGTGACCTGTACCTTCTTCATTGAGGTCAACTCTACACTTACATGCAAACAGGCCTGGTCAGTGAAAGTGGGCTGGGATTGCCTCCACACGGGTCTTGCAGACTGTTCTCCGACTTTTCAAATATCGACGCTCTTTGCATCAGATACCGATGCACTAAGCGCTCACGTGGACATACGTGCACTCCCGGCCAAACTGGCTATCCAAATAAAGACCAGTGAAGCTCTGCTTACACGCGCAGAGGGTGTGTGACTTCATTTTCTGCAACGGATGCCATTACTTCATTAAATATTTATGTAGAAAAAATATATTTACTGCTATATTAATGTTCTGGATATCGAGTACAGCACCTTTTTTAATGTTTTTTATTAATTCAAATAGCTTGGAGAAAAATCATGATTTAGCATTTTATAAGTAAAACTTCACAATACTGCTGACCATTTCCTGAAGCATTACCTTTTTATTTTAAAGTGGCTATATGTAACTTTCAGTTTGTGTTGATTCTAGCGGCGGCTTTGGACAAAAGCTTTGGACACCTGCTGTCGTCAAAGGTCTTTTCTTCATGTTGCTGTATTGCCTGAGTTAGTGTTACTGGGAGGTCATATAGTTGTGATGAATGTTTTGCTCAGACAGAAAATCCTTCATTTACAGAATATGTTACGAATGCATTGTTGCATTTCAGGTGTTGAATACGGACACTTAGCCTGGATCGTGAGCTAAGCCGGGTGTCACTGTGTCACGGGCCAAAGCATTAAGAGTTTGTTTTAGCAACCGACGTAATGATAACTTGTATTAAAATAGTGTGTTTTATGAAACCAAGGGACGCTTTACACAATTACAGTGGGACAAGCGAAAAGAAAATAGTAGGCCAACACAAACACGGACTGAAAAGAAATAAAACGGGGCACTAAATGGAAAGGGGACATAATTGAAATTTTAAAAATCCTTTTAGATCCTGTATTTTTCTCCATTTATTAAAAGCCTGACAACGATTCTCTTTCCGTTTTAGCTTTTAGTTGTGTCTCCAGTATCAGCCATAACTACAACAGAAAATGTCTAAAATAAAAGGAAATACAATTAGGCCTATGTAAAGATATCTCCTGCTACCTTTTACCTGGCTGCTTAGGCTTTTCTGGTGTTACGCCGTAATCTGTGACCCCTCAGAATGCGTTACTGTAGCAATGTTCTACTGATGTAAATCATTTAGTGACTTTGTGGGGGAAATGGGACCTGGGCAGAGGGATTAATAAAAACTATATTTAAATAGCGTTCTTTTCACTGTTAGTCTAATTTGCTGTTACACCTCAAATTACAGAATCAGAAACATTAAAGTTACATACACTACCGGTCAAAAGTTTAGGGTCACTTACAAATTTTAGGATTTTTCTAAGGAGATACGGTCGTAGACATGCAACAAAAAGACAAAAGAAGATCTAAACAGACTCAGCACCTCGGGTTTTTAAGTGATCAGCTTTGTTTTATTTAGAAGTCAGTTGCACTATGACGCCACTAGATGGCAGAAGTAAACTGGATATACGGTCTGTCCCTCAACTGGTGCAGCTTCATGTTTTGGGGCATCACACACGGCGTACTCTTTGTATTTTGGGCATTACACATAGAGACACTTATTTTTCTCTCTGTAGAACTGCACTCCAGAGATCTTGAATCATTGACTGTAGTTTGTGTCAGAGGACATGAAAGAGATAAAATAGTACCAATGTTCTCCTATCTATACAAATTGTGTTTGTAGTGCCCGCACTGCCAAACCTGCGGCTGTTGTACTTCACACTTCACAGATGGCAGCTTCTGTTATTTGGAGACTTACCTAAATGGTTGCAAGGGATTTCAACCTGAGCTATTTTTGTAACTCTGATCAAGAAATGCTGCAGACTCATCACGTCTCTCCCTTATGTAATTGTTACGATCACTAGAAAGGCCTCCTTTTTAAACAGCCAATTGAGAGCAAAGTGTTGCTTTGCCTACACACTGCTGTGCTTACGAAGAGCCGCTGTACACAACAGCAGTGATTGTCAATCTGCCATTCCCAGTGGGTGTGACAGTGATATTCACTGCTGACTCTGTGGTTTCGGAACTACTCTGAACTGCTGTTCATACCCCCAAGCTGGTGACGGAGCAGTGTCAGTGACACTCATGGCATATTTACACAGAACTCTGGTCTACATGGTTCCCTTGAATACAGAGCCAAATCAGATGAGCCCTTTCGATGAGGTGGCAGGCTGCCTGAGCCACACCACGGTGTGGTCATGAAGCCTGCTCTTGGTTTGTTACCTGCCATATGGCTTTACCAATCAGTGCTCTCTCTGCTGGTGCAGTGCCAGTCAAGGGGGGGGGGGAAGCTCTCTCCGAACTTGCTCTATCCTCCCTGCTCTACTAGCCAAGTGTCAGGAGGGAAATGATGATGGCAAACTGTCCACCAGACATTACACCTACTGAGGGTGTACACAAGATCAAGAAAACTCTAAAATACAGTTTGAGTGATAGACCTGCAACAATTTTTTAAATATTAGTTTAGTGGACTTTAGTACATTAAAATGAAGCTTTTGTCAGAGATGTATTGATTTAACTTTGATGGTCATTTCTGAATCTGCAGTTTGTGGTGTTGGATTGCATTATGCTCTTAATAGATGCTTGTTATAATTCTCGCGTCCTGTAAAGATATTGACCTGCTTGCATGATAAATTGCTCATGAAAACTGTTGTTTCTCTTCATACTGTCCATCATCAGCACTAATTTAAATACAAATTCCATTGCTTATCCTGTTCATTAGGACACGTGATTCAATCTGAACGGTGTGTTCTCGGAGCATCACTGAGCTGTGCGGTCCTGTGGTGTTGCTCTGAGTTGACTATGTGCTGCAGTGCAGTGTTGAGTTCTGCTGTGCGTGTACACTCACTCAAAGTACTGCAAGATAAGCCTACGGGGGGCACTGTGATCCATGGTGTAATCAGTATTATGGATTAGTCCTAATCCTACCACACTTGTTGTCTTTGTCCTGTTAGTCCTTTACATTTTTTTCCTGTAAGACACAACTGATGTTGGTTATTGTAAGAAATTGTTCTTTTATGTTGGTTGGTTAGAGGCTCCTATATGAACACGTTTAAACAGGTTACTACCAAGAGCTTTCATGTTTGACTGTAGACCCATGCAGCAAATGTTCCTGTCCCTCTTTGTTACAGTACCCCCTATTAATCAATAGAGGGTGCTGTCTGACCTTCAGTCTTCCTTACTCGGATGTTTTTTTGCCTTTCCAATTGATCTTCTGGGACAATGAGAGATATAACTATGAAAATTTAACCTCAGTTACAATGACCAAAATGATCACGGTTTTCGGTATTATTGTGGTATTTTTTAAAGTTCGTTCAATTTTTTAAGAAAGCACTCATAGGCCTACACAAGCTGAATTAGTTTCTAAAAGTGTAACAGTGTTTATTAGATTACAAAAACGTAGGCAATAGGCTTGTAAAAACAATTGAAAACTGGCCGGCTGTAGGGGGTCTGGTAAGAACTTGAACCAGAGATGTCTGACTTTGAGATCCAGGAAGATCTATTTACAACTCCAACTATGAAGTTGTATTTGACATTAAATGTGAAGTTAGATGTGGTTCTGAAATATAAGCAAATAATAATGCACATTAATAAGCGTCTGCCTTGCTATGAATACCATTTACCAAAACTAAATGTTTACATTAATTTCTCTGTAATAATTAACATGTAACATATTGCTTAGTAACACAACCTGAGAATAAGTCACATCTATTACAGCACACATATCCATAACGGAGCAAACAGTAATAGCACCTTTAATAGCCAAGCACGTGGAGTCACAAGCTAGTCTGTTGAATGGTGATTGCATGTTGCTAACAAATGTGCTATCACAACCTGAGTATCAACAAGTGGCTGCACAAGTAATATTAAACAATCTGCACATCTATCAGCAATGCAGTAAGAAACAGCAACAGCAATATTATCAAGGCAATAATCTCTCTCCTTCTTCAAATAAATGTCATGTTGTAACAAGGGCTAAATGTATCCACATCGTAGCAGAACACTTGGCAGGAGATCAAAGCGATGACTCTCGTCACAGATTTGTCAATCATCTCAGGAGAGAGCAAATGTTACTGTTGTAACTATGGGCTTTTTTTACACGGCTGATAAATGCCCTGAGTGCTGTCATCCCCACCTTCCAACATCATTCCAACTTCAAGAAAAGAAACACACGTTGTAGGCCTGCCGCATCAGCCTCAGGAGCCTCGGTTGACGCTGGGAAAGATTAAACACAGGGTTTCCGCGCCGTGGTAATCCACCACAATAATAAGGATATTTTAAATGAAAAGGGGAATTGTCACCGTCAACATTTCTACCGTGGTTTACCGTTACACCGGTAATTGTTACGTCCCTAGTGACGCCCAACCATAATCTGTTTCACATGGTTAAACGGGCAGTGTTATGATCATTTAAACCACTTAAAATCACAAAATGGGCCACAGTGTTCATAATGTAGTAGCACAAATACCGCAAGGGTTTTGGTTCATCCCATCATCTCATTTTGTCTGATATTACTAACACCGCTGCTAAAATACCTCTATAAGCCACAGTTGATGGTGCAGAGGATGGCACAGGCCTGCAGAATACTGTATCTCACTGTAGGCTGTGGATCTCTGCCAATAAAACGCACTAGAGACTTTGAAATATTGAGGTGGATTCAACATGAGCGGCATAGTAAAACCCGGCAGCGTCTGCTGTATCTCTACATGAGCTACTGCTGCGGCTGATATGTTACTATGACTGATACTAAGTAGCCATAACTAAAAGATGCATTAGTAGCTTTCCTGTCATCATGACTGAATAAATGAAATGTTTGTTTGAGAAATATTCTCCATGCCTGTGCATCCATGTGACCTGTCCATGATAATGATGATGACTAAATTAGAGCAGGAAATGAGAATATTTTCCCAAGAGTTTCACCTGTGTGGTGTGGGTGTAAGTAGAATGAGACAAGAATGACTGGCTGGAAAGTCCCTAAGGGGCCTTAAAAGTGAGCATCCACTAGATGACCATGCATATTATGCTTAAATCTTTCTCACTCTTATACTAACATCCACTGCTCACGTTTAAAGCAAAGTGTACAACTCTTTATTTGTGTTCAAGATGACTTGGTGTTTTATTTGTCAGACCTTGCATAAGAGCAGCCAGTAGATGGTATGTTACTGAAGATCTTGTAGGTTGTATCTCAGCTCAAAGTTGAAGCACACATACTTTTCAGTTTTCAGTTTTCTCTAGTTTCAAAACTAAGGGATAATTTGGGTGTTTCACCTGCCAGGCCTAGGAGATATCATTAAAACCCACTGAACATGGAGCATTGAAACCATTTAGTCTGAGTGATGAGATGGTAGTATTATGCTGACAAAAGCATTTCTGAACTAACTGGGTTCAGTTCCACAGAGGGTAAAATACCAGTGTTCTCTAAAAGAACTTGGACGCCTTTGGTGGACACTGCTTTGTTGTCAATAAGCTTTTGATTGACCATCTCTGTTGTCACTGTTGTCATGCCTACAAAATAAAGTATTATATGGAGTAGAGAAAGATGATATCAAAACTGACACTGCTATACTTATGAACCTTTTCATGTACAAAGTGCATATGGTTCAGAAGCCTTTACAGTGTGCCTTTTGTTCTTTCTGGTCTAAATTGTATTTCATTTTAAAACCTTGTGCACAATAACAGTGGGACAGTGTCAAGAATATTGTTGGACTTAATGACAAAGCAAGGAAGAAGACATTTTTAGAACGTTTTACGGCAGACTCTGCACTGGCACAGGAGTTTAACAAGTTTTATTCTAGGTTTGATGTCCACAATTAAAGTAAAGAAACGGGCGAATTAAGGGACAGTCTAATTAACTCTGGTCTTTTAACTCCTTTTATTTCTGAACGCAATGTTGTGAACACTTTTAAACAGCAAGTCTTGTACTAGCCCGGGCCCCGACAACATTAGCAGCCACATGCTGACACACTGTGCGGATCAGTTAGGCTTCATTTTTTATCATATTTTTAACCTGTCTTTGTGCAAACAAAGAGTCCCAAACTTGTGGAAACAATCTACAATTATTCCCATTGCAAAAGGCAACCACCCAAAAATTCTGATGACTATAGACCTGTGGCTCTAACCTCATTAGTTATGAAGTCCCTTGAAAAACTGATAAAGAAAGAACTGCGGGGTAGGATTGAACACCTCCTCGACCCCCTGCAGTTTGCATACAGAGCCAACAGGGGGGTGCAGGATGCTACCATAACTCTGCTCAACCTCACATCCAAGCATTTAGAGGGTAACAAAAACCATGTCAGACTGCTGTTGTGATTTCTCGTCTGCCTTCAACACCATCCAGCCCCATTTATTGGTGTCGAAGCTCATAGAAAATTTTGGGTTGGACTGCAATCTGGTGGGCTGGATTTTGGACTAACAGGACACAGAGAGTGAGAGTAAATGGACATCTTTCTGGAATATCTGTGACATCAACCGGCTCCCCTCAAGGCTGTGTTCTCTCTCCTCTTTTATATATTATGTACACTAATGACCGCCGCAGTGAACTGACCAATAACTACATTGTAAAGTTTGCTGATGATACAGTCATAGTAAGTTTAATGGACACCACTGAAACATCTCACGGCCAGCACTACCCTATTTTTTAAAACTGGTGCAAAGAAGCCTTTTTAGACTTAAATGTTACAAAGACGAAGGACATGTGCATTGATTTTAGACGTCACCATCCAACTCTTGGAAAGACAATTATAGATGGAATAGAGGTTGAAATTGTTGAATCATAGAAGTACTTGGGAATCATCATTGATAACAAGTTGACCTTTGAAACTAAACACAGACATGATGAGTAAGAAAAGTCAGCAGCGTCTCTTCTGTCTGAGAAAGCTAGCTAAGTTTCAAGTGGACAGATCCCTGATGACATTGTTTTATAAATCTTTTGAGTCTGTCTTTACCTTTTCATGTATTTGCTGGTATGCTTCTCTGAATTTAAAAATGAAAAACAAATTAGCAACGGTAATTAAAGTTAGCAGCAAAATCATTGGGATTCAGCAGATGACACCAACTGATCTGTACAATAGACATGTGCTTAAAAAGGCAGAATCCATCATGTCCGATAGTTCTCACCCTCTAAATGCAGAATTTAATTTGCTGCCTTCCGGTTCCAGTTTCAGTCAGCCACCAGCCAAAACTAATAGGTACAAATTCTCCTTCGTCCCCTCTGCTATCTCTCTGCTTAACTCTGGAAAGACTAGGTAACGTCGGCACATAAGGTACACTGGGGTTTAAACTTTTAATGTTGTGGCATTTATTTTCTCCATTTGGTTTGCTACTGCAGCAAAATGAATCGCCCCTTGGGGACAAATAAAGGTTTTTGAACTTTAACTTTGAATAAATGTGCCCAGTGCCAATCCTATTTTTGAGAGACTCAATAAATTGATCCCCTTTAGTTCTTAGAATCATACAAGTTATTTTGGAGGAAGAAAATGTGTAACTCTTGGTGTTAGATGGGAAAATATTTGGTACATTTTTACACCAGTGGTGTAAAGGTGTAGTGTGACTACTTTAATACATAACATTTGTAAGCCCTGTTCACACCTGGTATTGACATCTGTCCCGAGTAATCTGATTACAATCTGACAGCTCCAAGTCATGGATGTATTATAGGAGCTGGGTGCAACATGTATGGCGGAGCCCCGTTCATTCCCATGAGAGGAAAGAGGAAAGGTTTCTAAGCTTCTGCATTTACCTCTATGATATTTGACCACTGACTATATACAGTAGAGATGAGTGGGAAAAAAAATCGACAATCGTATGTATCTTAATTCTTTTCCTCTTTTTTTTTGACCACTTATTTTGTATTCAGTTTTTTACCAATAATTCACTTAAATTAATTAAAAAAAATTTTAAAAATTTTCTGTTGATACGGTAACGTCCAGCAGCATCAAATCCGTTTCCAGCAAAACAGATCGAAAGCAGAAAATACATGTTATGTACTTTTTTTCCAAATTAAATAAATGTCAGGACTGTGTGCATTTGTTTTTATAAGTTTTTAGAAATGTCTCATGATATATTTTCTCTAGAAGTATATTATTCAACTTTTGTTTTTTATTAAAGCAGGAAAAGAAAATCGTTTACTGAAACTATCAAATTGCTATGAATGAAAATCACAATACACATCCAATCGGCATCTACTGTATGTGTCATGAAAGAATCAATTTGGGACAAAGGCATATCGTCCCAGCCCTAATTTGCAGTAGCGTTTCTCCCGTAATGCCTCAGGCCATGTAAACTAGCAAACTGCGTTCTGTAACTGTTGACTGCACGTTAAGAAAATTCTGCTGGACTTCTACTCTAAAGGGTTGCATCTTATAATGTTCTTTATTACAAAATATCTCATTTAGTACAAGATTATCATGGAGCACACAGAAACGGCGCTCTGCTACTGTAAAGAAATAGAATATTCTCAGTTTGTTTTGTACACAATTCATTTTTCTTTTTTAAGCGCTTTAAGACACATTAATTACTAAATTAGCCTATGTCATGCAAGAGAGACAATAAAAAAAGGAATGCTCCGTTGTCATATTTACAATTAAGTTAACACTAGATTGCCACAGCCCACACCATTATTCGTTGTCTCCGCAGCTAAATTGACACATTTGCGTGATGGACACACGCACATTGCTACAATGAATGGATAGAAACTTATTTGCATGCCAATATTCACTCACATGCGAGTGATATGGCTCACCTGAGATACAACACGCACGTGCATAGTGTGCTCTTACAGGGGAAAAATACTTTTTCTGGGCTTTGGAAAAGTTGTTCAAAGATTAAAAAGCCATGGTTTCAAAATATACTATAGATATAGCCATAATCCCCCATGTTTGCAGTTGAGGTGTTCCGGCAGCGATTTTACAGACCTCTCTTTTTACAGTGGTGGCCTGTGGCGGAAATCCTTTCTGACCCACGGGGGTATTTTTGTATTGCTATACTTCGAGTGGCCATTGGACAAAACCAGCTGAGCACTGTAAGTGGGGGCCTGCTCTATAGTTACGAATTGTAACTCCGAAGTCTATGAGCATAGGTGTAGCCCTCTAAGAGCTGATGCTATTAGGTTTATCCCTTCACGCATTGTATAGGCTTTGCCTATACAAAATAAAACCCCCTTTTTTGCTTCATAAAATGTACCTGAATTTGTAGGATATTACTACAGAAATTCCTATTCTTACGTCACAACATGATCTGCTGTTGTGACGTCTGCCGTTTCTATATGTTACGTAGTGTTGAAAACCCTCTATAAGGTGTTGTGACTAATGACTAAGTGCTGGAAACTTAATTTAACGACTATTTCGGACTTATATAAACACTGGGCCAGTGTAACAATCAGAGTTAATTTAACAAATTATTTAGCTGTATACACTTGACCAGTTACATAACTGTCTAGTGTTATATCCAGAGGGTCTGGATTTGACAGTGAGGTTACATACAGTAGCTTTTCATGTGTTGAATAGGCTGCCTGTTCTGTCTCCTCACTGTGGTGAGTATGCATGTTGGTGTGCGATGGTGTACGTGTGTGGCTCTGTCGTGTCCCCTTCACTGTTTTTAGAGGAGCACTGGAGCGGCTAATATGCTGGCGGGTGCTGGCCGTCACACTAAAGAGAACTTGGGCAGTAGCTGTGTTTCTTTCTCCCCCCAGGTCCACACAACATATCCCTTTGTGTCCCAGGCAGGACCACCCCAGGGACAGTCGATATACACTGGGTGCACTCTGAACACAAAGATAGGCTTATGTGGGTTTAAGTCCATTCCGGTGGTTTAGCATGTTTAAGCAGCAATTATGTGTATGAAATATAAGTGCACGTTCAGATTCTCGACACAATGCTGGTTGTGAAACATGACATTGTCACTATTTGTATCTAATCCGTGCTCATAAATCGAGGTTTGCGTAGTTGCCATGAAATTACAGATGCTAAAATTACTTACATTTAAAGGATCAATGTTCATTCTTGACCTTGGCAACAGCAGTTTAATGCCAACATAGATGAGAAGCCCCTAAAGAACTCAGAATAAACGGACATTTTAACATCTAAAATTCAACGACAACTGGGCAAACTTCATCTGCTGAAAAGATCATGTGATTTCATCAAAAGCATGTTTCTCCAATCAATTTCTGAGATCTCTAATGGTAGCATTGTCACACTCACAAAAGTGCTAATAAATTTGTGAGGATTTCATTAAGTGGATCCATGTATGGCATTTGTTTTGATTAGTGAAATGTGTCAAAATTAACAGTTTTTTTTTGTTTTGTTTTCAAGCAGTGAAACCAACCCCAGAACCGCTACTAAATGTGCTTCTCAACTGCCATTTCCAAGGTCAATATGAATTTTGAACTTCAGATCAGTATTTAATTTCTCTTGCTGGCTAATTTATGATATGTTTGTCCTGTTTTAAATACATTATAACAAGTTAAATGCACTGGACTGTTGGCTGATTAGTTGGTTGATCCTTTGGTTAGCTGTCGTTGGTTGTTGTAGCTGTTGTCAGGTTAAAGACATTTATTGAAAATTTCAAATTTTTTAGATTGATTTAACAATCATTGGTTTCCGTAACATGTCAGTATGGAGCAGCAACTTGCATAAGTTACATAATTGGTACATGGTAATGCAGTTGCCATCAGTGCGCAAAATATGCTCTTGTCACTGTATCCCAGGCCAACTCATGTCAGGATTGAAGGCCGCCAAAAAGCCCAGCATCAAAAAGACTTTGAAACGGGCTGTTCTGTAAAAGCATTTCTCTAGCTATTAAGCTACCATGTTGCTTGTCAGTACGTGGTCGGTGTGAAATGCCCTCTTCTCCTCGGGGTTTCTCCAGGTTCAGCCTCGGATGATTCCATCTGCACGTTTGTTTGTTTTCCTCGTCTCTCTCTCTACCAAAGAGCCTGGATTACCACTCTTGGTTCCTTAGCGTAAGGAGGAGTGAGCCCTCAAGTCGGCCACATGATCTCTGTGCGGGAAGGCGGGACTCTTGGCGTAGCCTACCACAGAGTGCAGAAAAAGAGCCGCGTGAGGAGAAAACGCTAGTTGAGTTAGGAAAAAAAAAAAAGTTTTAAAGCCAAACGCAACAGCTGCAGTGTGGAAGCATTTCGGAATCAAACCGCATTATCTAACCTGACGAGCTGGTATGTCGCATTTGATGTAAAACAGTAGCAACTAAACACGGCAACGCAACAAACAACAACAGACGGGCCGTCTCCGTCTTCCCGACAGTACACAATTACTGGGGCGTTTAGTCGACAAAGTAGTAGAAGATGCGAAAAGTGCGAAATGGTGTGCACTCACTTTGTCAAATAACTGGCATTTCAACAAATTCTCTCTCTCATATCCTTGGTGCACATCCTTGGTGTTTACATCTGTTATATATTCTTTTGGTTGTGTGTGTGGTTTTTAATTTCCATTTTATTTATTGTTTTTGATTGTGTTTTGTTTTTTTTATTCCAGTGCATTATTTGTTAACAGAGACTAAGAGTCCACGACGATATTATCGTTTATAGCAATTATTTCTGGGACAATGTATCGTCCAGCAAAATTTGTTGTTGTGACAGGCCTACTTAGAACCAGTACAGTCAGTCCCGCTGGTAATTCATTTAGATACATTCCCCAGGTGTTTGATAATGTATGGATCTCTTGCCACAGAGCTGTCAGACCGTCAGTATTTGTGTTTGTTTGTGTCATAGCTAGGCCACATGAGCACATGAGCGAGTGATTTGTTTAATAGCATTGCAGACAGAAAGCAGTATCACCAGTCCTATTCATTAGTATGGTGCAGTATGGAGAGAGAGAGAGAGAGCTGCTATCAGATCAGGGAATCCAAGAGAGAGAGAGACAGACAGACAGGGCTGTCTCTAAAAGATAATAATCTTAATTTTGGTAATATCATTTTGGCATTAAATATTCCATGCAGCCAAGAAACACCCTGATTTTAATATTCTCAGGAGCACTTTTCATTTAAGTTGGGCTTAATATCATGAGTCATTCAACTCATAACTGTTTTGACCTAAAATTACTGTAAGAATTAGGAAAATATATGACGCATTGAGACAATTGGATGGAGAGTGATAACATCCTGCTGGTTTTTGTACATTTTCCAATGGGATTCTCTATAGTAAGTAATGGAGGAGAGAAAAACAAGCCAGGAATTAAGATGTGGCTGCAGAATGCCATTCACCAGCTGTCCCGTGTGTGTGTGTGTTGGTGTGTGTGTGTGTGTGTGTGTGTGTGTGTGTGTGTGTGTGTGTGTGTGTGTGTGTGTGTGTGTGTGTGTGTGTGTGTGTGTGTGTGTGTGTGTGTGTGTGTGTGTGTGTGTGTGTGTGTGTGTGTGTGTGTGTGTGTGTGCGCGCACACTAAAGCATGTGTCCTGGCATGCGTGTGGATCATGTGTGTGCTTGTGTGTCTCCTGTATCAATGTGAACGTTGCATGTGATGTATAGTGAGCTGGGCAAAGAGAGATGTTAAAGGATTTTTTTATGCCTGCGTCAGCAGCTTTGCAGGGAGGGAAGGACAGAGGGAGGGAAGGAGAAGGAGAGAGGCAGAGCAATACCAGTAAACAGGTGCTGGCTCCATCAGCCCCTCTCTCCCTATGCACCTCTTTCTCACTGCGCACATATCCACACATACAGTGTACATGAGCACTAGACACAGAAGCCACTTATACTATAGTACATACATTTATATCACATATGTCTTTTATTGTACACAAATCTATAACAGGGGATCAGGGAAAGAGGTGAAAAGGAATGCAGATAACCAGAAACAGAAGTTAGTAAAGCAAAGCTTTTGATATCAATTTATCACACTTTACAACAGACAGTCAGGGAGTGATATGAAAGAGCCTGTTATTGCTCACAGCCTCACTCTAATAAACACAAGCACACTGCACCAACATCCTTGCAGGGCTACCAATCCTTTCTGCTGCAGCGCCTAAACAGTAGAGAGGGAGAAGCGAGCAGCAAGAGAGTGAGAGTAAACGAGTAAGAAGCAGCTTTTTTTCCCCCCTCATGCATGTTTTAGATTATTATTTTATTTCCTCTGTTATCCGTGTGAGTGATTGCGTGATTGGCTGGGGTGATGAAGGCTTCCTTGTGCAGCCTAGCGATCCTCCACAGATGGACACACAGCAGGACTATGAGATGCTGAGAAATTAAATACAGGAAAAGGAAACAAAATCAATGAAATGAGAGGAAGGAGAGCTGACTTAAGTTCAAAGCTGCTCTGGATATTACTTAACTGACTGTCAGTTTATCCCTCTTGACTCTTTGTTGAGGGTGGGGTGGGTCGAAGCAGTTTCACCGAATGTCAAAGGAGTGAAGGGAAGAGCGATGTAGAAAAGCAAAACGAGTCAAAAAGAGGGAAAACCTGTTTACTCTTATTTGCCTTTTTTTCTTCTTCACAGAGAAAGGGGGAGACCAGAGAGGAAGGCAGCAGAAACATTTGAGGGAAGTGTATGTGAGCGATTGCAAGAGGGAGAGTGTGGAGTGTGCGAGCATTGGAGAGAGAGGGAGAGAGAGAGCAGCGCTGCAGTAGCATCCCACAGCAGACGGTTGAGGACTGCCGATGTGTGTGTGACTGCACTGCTGAAGAAGAAGAAGAGGAGGAGGAGGAGGCAGAGGGTGAGCACGCTCGCAGACTCTGCAGGGCCATTGAGGAACACAGAGCAGCAGCGGCAGTGCTAGTGTTGGCCGGCACCAGGTAAAGGTCCCAGCGCTGTTGCCCCGCAGATCACCGCCGTAGGATCTGGACACGCCAACGCCGCCCAAACCCCCACTACCAACGCCATGGCACAAGCCGCCAAACATCTCCGCAAGAACAAGGATTTAGAAGCCCAGCTAGAACAGGAGCGCAAAGAGAAGGAGGAGGAGAGGAACAAAAAAAGGAGTCGCTCACGGGATAAAAAACGCAAGGTACTGGGTCTATTCACAGGTGGGGTAGTCAGGGGTGGACTGATGGGGGTAGGGTGGGGAGGGAGGGGTGGCTGGAGAGGGGGGCAGGAAGGTTGAGAGCCCCCCCCCCTTCTTTCTCTGTCATGCTAAGCTGTGGTCAGTGGTGCCGGGGCACACATGGAAACTCAGTCAGTGTTTCTACTGTGTGTACACACAGTCTCCCTGGCACACATGTATGTCCTGTGCATACAGACATGGGGAAACGGTACAACACACTGCATGCTTTCCTGCTCCTCTCGACTGCTTAATACCTGCCTTAATGACTGCCCTCTCTGATAAGGCAGTGTAGTACTATACCTCCCAGTGTCTCTGTCCCTCTCTACCTCTCTGTCTCGTCCCCTCTCTCTGTCTTTGTTTTCACACTGCGATATGGTGATCTAAATGTCACTACTCACCAATTATCCACGAGTAAAGTAAGCTTGCTACTTTCCGCAGTCTGTTCTCATCCTTTCAGCTTTTCCTTTTAGGTGGCATTTTAATGACTGCAGAGCAAAACCTGCAAACGTGTGTCTGAGTGAGAAGTCCCAAGCAGAGCTGAAGTGACTGGCAGGGCTCGTTGTAAACAATACGTCTCTGCTCTGCCATTCACCGACTGTAGGGATGTATAACTAAGCTGCAGAGTCTACTTCATTCCTTTGGCCTCTCATTGGATTTCACTCAAACTCATTAATAAAAATGAGTCATCCCCAGATTTTGCTTGTGTGTATTGGTGGCAAATTGGTCCTCAGCAACTGAGTATGAGTCCAGCCGCCCTGCGAGCCTGCACCGTGCCAGGCTGGCTGTAAACCAATCTGGTGCTGATGCAGTAGAGACAGTGTTATGGACAGAAACACAGTACCGCTTCCACTTTCACAGTGAAGGGAGCGGGGCAGAAAGGCTGGAGAGAGTAGATTATTTTATTTTTTGTGAACAGGGGGAAAGGTGATATGACTCGGATACACCTGGAGTAGATAGCTCAGTAGAGGTTTGCTCATCAGCTTTTTTTGTGTAAGAGTTGGGCAAAATTGTTTCATCACTGACACACACATACCACCACACTGTCTGCAATGACATGAGCCAACGAGTTACTGTAAGGTTTCTCCATATTTTCCACCTCTAACCGCTCTAGGAGACAGGTCTTATCAACCTTTTGCTAAAAGGACCCCGGGATTGTGAAAGTCGGTGCAGAGATGTGTGCATGTGCGCGTGTGTGCAAGTGCTTTATGTGCATGTCTGGCAAGATGAGATTCAAGAAGGGAAAGCCTGCAGCTCTAACAGTATGGATAAAGCAGGGATAGGATTTCTTGCGAGGGTACTAATGCATCCCAACTTTGACTGAAAGTGTACGGTTTTCATACATGAGGTTTCAGAGGATCCCATATCACTTACGTAACCATGCAGCTTAAGTCTTTCAAATAAGCTTCCTGACTCCCCTCCAGCTCCCCCTCCCAACCTCTCTTCCTTTTTTTTTTAACACTGGCTTACAGCCATTCCTGGTTTCTGGAGCAGATGTTAACACTGGGGGAATTTGCTCTCTTTCTCTCCAGTGCCCTCTTTGTTTCCTCTCTGATGCCCGCAGCTACATAGTCAAATTCTACAGTCTGTAATTTAGAAGTTCCCTTGCATTGCATGGGGGTTAACCAAACCACCGTCACACTTGGGTTGTTTTCTTTCCTTGCCACTCGACACCTGTTTTTAATGAATTGTTTCATCAGCTGTCTTGTGTGTTGACCTGTACCTCAGGAGTGTCCCTAAACTCGCGGAGCAGCAAAGGTCAACATTTTTCTCGGTGAAAAACCTTTTAGTTTTTTATTCAACCCTATACATTTTGCTCACACACATGCACACTCACCAGTTTCTTTCTGTATCATTTTGTTAGCTGCAAACCAAGCTTTTGTTATGTTTCATTCTTCACCAGATGCATTCATTGTGCACAATTGATGTTTTGAGTTATTATAAATCAGTCATAGCTTATTCTCTTGATTTACATGTCTTGCGCAATGAATTGTTACAAAAATGACATGAAATGTGGTTGATTCGTTATTGCTGGTATTTTTAGTTGCAGTAGCAGAAGCACAGGGCTCTGAAAGGAAGACGGTGGCACCAGGTTACTTTAGACTGTCACCTGGGTATTTAGTTTGGTTGGTTTATGGCCTCTAGGGGCTACTAGCTAGACTCTTAAAAGTCAAAAACAGGTTATTTTCTAGTAATATATTTTAGTTTTGCATCTTTTAATGACATTCATTTAATTTCTTACCCTCTTTATTGTTTTAATCCCTTTAATGTACTATTTGTGGCTAACGTATGTTGGTGATTTACGTGATTAGTTCCATCCCTGTGGGGACACAAATCTTTGTCCGCTAATGAATGTTCAGAGTCATAAAGCTAACAATTCGTTATCAAAGGGGGATAGTGCCATTTTAATTGGCTTCATGGTGTGGTGGTGTTCTACAGCTCAGGTCAGTTGCTGAGCAGTGGCTAATGCTGTCCTCAAATTACTGTTATTGATGAGTTTGGTCCTCTTGAAAAATGAGCATTGTCAGGATGTGAACAAAGGCCGATTGTCCTAGCCAGCACTTATTTTCACCTCATTCTGTATGTGGGTTTGTGTCTACATCTATAGCTGCTATAGCGTGAAGTGGCCTACCTTGGGAAAATGGTCCTGAAGTATGAAGTACTGCTTTGCTGTATTTGTGTTGTTTGTCTCACATCAGCATGGCAGATAAAAACGTATCTAGTGTGATTTTTATTTTAGGCCATTTACTTATTTAAAGACTGAGGATTATTTCAAGGTCATGGACAATGTTAAACTGGCATTAATTTCTAAACGGACTGTTAGAAGATTGAAAATTAAGTTCATGAACTCGCCAGGTAAACAAACTAAATTTATCTTGTGAGCTGGTTCAGTTGGACTCTTTAAACTATTTAGTTTCCTCCTGTTACCTATTGTTGTGATTAGGGCTTCAGCCAAAAATGGATTTTCATCAATCAATCTTCTTTTTATTATTAATAATGTCCAAAAAAACTGTTTATGGAGGTTATTATCAAAGAAGACTAAAAAACACACAGCAAGTATTTCAATTTGAGAGGCTGGAACCAGTGAATTGTTGGCATTTTTGCAAATAAAAGACAAATCAATTTATCAGAATTGGTGCATGTTTTTCTTTTGGACAAACCATCCAAATATAAGCAACACAGATTGTAATGCTGCAGTTTGTTCCTGCCAACAATGTGGTTAAATTTAGTTGTAATCTGACAATTATTTTCTTTTTGAATCATTATTAAATGAATTGTCTGGTCTATAAAATGTAAAAAATTGTGAAAATGGCCAAAGGAGATGTCGGATGTTTTGTCTTAATAGTACAAAACACAAAGATATTCCATTTACAGTAATTTACTGTTAAATAAGACAAAAGAAGTAGCTAACACTAACATTTGAGAAGCTGGAAGCATAAAATCTAAAAAATCAAATGAGATAAACAAATATTAAACAGTTCATTAGTTTTCTGCCGTAGCTCTATAAAACTGTGTTGATGTGAAGTGTTGCAAGATCATGTGTAAAGTCTGTTTGATACAGCTAAAAGATCAACATTTGTGTGCACATCCAGGTTCTGTTAAGTCAAGCTTGTCCACTACCTGCAAGGCAGTGAAGTGCAGAGAAAGCCTTAGCAGCTGAGGACTGACCATTTAGTGGTGCTGCTACTCGGACTCATCAATACAATAAGTCTGGTTAGGATGCACTATGGCTCCATTGTTGCTTTATATTGTCCAGCACTCAGAGGTGTTGGCTGCAGCTGCATATCACAGCCCATCAGGCATCTTAAAGATAAACGTCAGCCGCATAGACTTTCAGATTCCTAAACAACGGCCATGGTGCAGGACTGTGCGGCCAACATGGCTGCCAGTGAACATGGCAAAGGTGAAAGTAATATCTAAGTTCTATCTCCTTCATATAAAGCAGAGGTGGCGGCAGTGGATCAGCATTCCAGCCTCGTCTCTGTCTGCCCTCCAAAATCTCTTACCCTCCATGCCTTAACAGGAAGCGGAGCCTTCACTGAGGTGAATGTGTCGGTGTCTGAGACAGATTGGTACTGTATCGCTGCAGGTGTTGGGGCTGTGTTTGTGTGCATGCATGACTGTGTGTTTTGAGTGTGTGTCCAGGTTTGGTGCAGTGGATTAGGGGTGCTGCAGCAGTGACTAAGCCCATCAGAGCCAACTACAGCAACCTATCTGCTAATCAGTCCTGCTTATCTGTACCCTCACTAGCTTCTGTGATCAAAGTGATGAATTTTAAATTAAACATTAACACAATAAATAAACCATTCTTCAGGTCAAACTGTTAATCAATGTCATTAGCTGCTACAACATGTAAATAGTATGTATGGGTGTGGATCTTTGTCTCTCATCTTGAACTTGCCTTCAGTCGACATCTATGTAAACAGTGGCTTCTGACTCCCCCTTTTCATGGGTTTCACTGACTGATAATAGCTGGTCCTTCCAACAAGGGCTGCAACGATTATTGCTTGTTATATTATATATTATATTATATATATTTTTTAAATATGCTTGAAAACAATTCACTATCTTGCTAACTGTTTGATGAGAAGATCAATACCACTCAAGCTGCCGGGCTATTTCTTGGCCCGAGCAATAACTTCCTGGAGTCCCTGTTGGTTGCCTGGCAACCTCACGGTGACGACCAAACTTCAGGATTCACTGCTCTCGGCACAACCAGCTGTAATACCACCATTGTTTTATACTTTGTTTCTGTACAGATTAAGCAAACAAGATATGTAATGTGTTAATCAGTGGACTTTAGAGGTGCTGCTTTGGTATCTTTGGAAGGAGCTAGGCTGGCTGTTACACCCTAATCTTTGATTATTGAGAGAATGAAGTAGAAGATACATTGGCTTATTCATAGGTTCTGTATTTTTTAATTAGGGGGAACAATGTGGAAAAACCCCGCTCTTTTATTCACTATGTATTCTAAGAGAAATTGGATATTTTACTTTTCATTCCTCTGCAGTTGGGATTTTCTGGAGTTTCTGTATGTAGGTATGTAGTTGCTGTATGTAGTTGCTGTATAACTGCATTTTATTGGATTTCCACATAGATCTTACACATCTTAGTTAAGATTATTATTAGCCTTCATAAGGTGTGTGTGTGTGTGTGTGTGGGGGGGGGGTTAGATGGACCTGTGGAACCCCTTAGACAGATGACTCAGGAGGTGTTGTCAATGCACTCACTCACGTTGATGGAGCCTGGCAGTGAGTCCAGCTCCTTACCTCTACAGTAAGTGCTGCTGGGGCGGGTTGGCCGGGAGCTGTAGCCTACTCTGCTTTAATTAAAGCTGGGCAGCCAGGCACACGTGAGGCCAATTCACCAACCCCCACCTCTCTCCTCCAACCTCCTCCGTTTACCAGGGCGATGGCAGGTCTTAGTTTATGAGTGATTCCAAAGCAGATACCCCACCTTACCTCACCCAATCAGGTTGATTTGATTAGAGAGATGAGATGACTCCCCTCTTTAAAAGTTATTCTCCAATCTTTGTTAAAATAGAAGAAGAAAAATGAAATAAACAAGAGCAATATAACTCAAGCATCCAGAAGGAACTCCTTCTCTGCAGGGGTTTGGCTTCCCCAAAACCCCAAAGCCGGAGGATATTTTTAAATTGTTGTAGTGATGGAGATATTCTACCATGTTTTCAATTTCATCCTAACTGTAGTGACTCATTTCATTTTAAGACTGAAGCCATTAGCACCCGCTTATTTTGTGCTGTTATCTCTGTAATCAAAGAAAGCCTGCAAGACACATTTATTGGTGTGCTTCCCAGCTGATGATTGTAAATGAAGCTGAACTGACACGTAGGACTGCAGTGCTTTCAGCAAAGCATTAGTCTCCTAACAGGTTTGTGTAAACCTCCAAAACACATTAACACTAGCAGCATCTGTCTGTGTTCGCCTCCCACTGCACTGTTAAATCTGTTTATTCGTGAGACAGCACATGAAATGATGTGTCGTATTGTGAGGGGCTTCCTTAGATTTCCCTCCTAGTGCCTCCCTTCATCTTCCTCTCTATCTCTCTCCTTGGCCGATTGCGCTAATCTCTCCACCCAATTGTTATTCTAATAGTGCAGCTGTTACATAACTCCCTGAAAGCAGAATTGTTAGATCAGGGTTATTGAAATGGATCCTCATCATGCCCAAATAAAAGGGCCAAGAGAGAAAGAAAGAATGAGGCAATCTTCTTAGAGGAATTTTATAGGTCATTGCTGGACAGCTTGTTGTGAAAAAAAGCTTCTGGTGTCTGTTACCCAACCTGAGCTCTTTTCCTTTAAGCTCCTTCTAGTTGATGAGAAAGGAGAGAGGAAAGGACAGGAGGTGGTATAGGGAGCTTAGTGCGGTTTGATGTCCAGGTACTTTGACTCCTGCCTTGATAGCCTCAGACTCTGCAAACATCTTTTGGACTGATATGTGCTATAGCTAGGAGCCTCTGCAATGTACAACCTACCACTTACTGTATTGATCTGCCTTTGTTATTCTCTGTAGAGAGAGATCTTATTTGTCCTGTATGTTTGTCTCTACACAACAGGGCATATAATTTACTGTAAAACAATAGGTGTTTGTTGCAATTTGATGCATTTTTCTATGCTCATCCACCTTTTACTGACCTTATGATTTTGTCTCTGTCATTCTTTTTCATTCATGCTTAAGCTCACTAAAAGAGCCTAAATGAGTAAAATGATGCTTACAGAGATCTTTCCTGTTTTTAGCCATGCTAGCGGCATGGCGTGGATGATGGCTATGTTGGTCTCTTAGTCTGTCCACCACTTTGGACTTTGTACAGATATTCGTGGTCATCAGAGGATTTTTCCTACTGACCTGGACGATTCCCTGACATCTAACGCCACCTAGGGCTGAACGCGTTTGGAAAATAATCTAATTGCGATTGCGATTTAATATGCGATTATTTTTTAAGCTCTTTGTCTTTTGTATTATTCAACAAAGAAAAGCAATAAATTATTGTATAGTATGAACAGCACAAGATTAGATAGATTCAACTGTTCTTGTCTGGAGGCCAGGCCTGTATGTGATGATGAAATTAGGTGATGCATGTATTTTTATGAATGAACCCTTTTATTTAACTACTTCAACCACAGTAGTATATTTAGCACTGACCAAGCCTGGTGTAAACAAACATTCATATGAAAAAAATCACACAAACTAAAGTTCAGATTGCAGAAATATAAAAACAATTATGTGGCTTTACCACATTGGATTTTCTGTGAGTTGTGAAAGCTCCCTGAACGTCATTTATCAGAGTCTGGTTGTTAGCCCACTCCGTAGCAGTCTCCTCCGCTCTATATCTTTATAACGGAGCTAGCTAACCGGAGCTAACCGCTAATCAGAGTTAATTGTTGTTAACAGAGCCTTCAGTTCTCCGTGCCTGTATCCATTGACTGCATGTATGGACTCAAGCCTGAATAAAACCCTTCATTTTATTAAAATGGCTGTCAAAGTTTTAAACTACAACTCAGAGTTGTTTGAATGACAGAACTGTGCTCAGGGTATGCTTTATATACTGATTTCTCACAAGTTACGTGACCAAATTGCAGCCTTTGCGATTAGGAAATCACGTATTAACAAATCGCGATATTATTGCAAATGCAATTAATTGTTCGTCCCTAGCGCCACCATAAGGTTGATATTTTTGTTTTGTTTGTCTGTGAAATATCTTAACTATCTTTGACTTTTAATCTTTTTTACTTTTTTAGTGATACAAATGTTGGCATGCTTAGTTCACCAAACTAAGATTGTGAACATGTTACACATGTCACCCTAACCCTATACCTGGTTAACAACAGCATGTTAGCATTGTCATTAACCATGCTGATGTAAGATGTTTGTGTTCAAGGCGAGCACGCCAGTGTAGGACTGCATTTGTTTGTGTGTGGGAAGCACCTTATGTGTTAGTGTTCGGTGTGAAGATGAGCGCTCAGACTGGAATATAGCCCACGGGTAGAGCCATAGAATAGGAGAGTGAAAGCATAAAGGAGTGAAATATCAGGAGTGTGGGTGATCCCAGGGTAACTCTGTGCCCTTTTCCTTTGTATTGAATGACCGGTGTTTTATTTACCTGATTGATATGATTTCTTTGTTTCTGTCTACCGGGGGGAAGAGGAATAATTCAATTCAAAACCCAGCAGCACAGTGGGTCATTACAGCAGCGCAGCTTCCCGGCTGTAATTCTCAGTTTCACTTCTCGGAGTACGGACAATAGAGAGTCTGATTCATTTAATGCGATGGGAAGGAAAAGATTTAGTTCATGATTGGAGTCTGAATTTCCTGACTGAATTAAACCTGCATAGTTCAAAGTGGCATCTTAAAAAACAGTATATATGTAATAGCAGCTTAGAAGGGCTTGTGAGGATGGGATTCAAGTTGTTTTTATGACTAATGGGTAACAGATGATGACATTACAAGACCTGGACTTTAGCCTTGGTTGGTGCCTTGGAGTACCACTTCATGCTCCCTTATGACAAGTCTTACTTAGTGGAGTGCAGATTTCTTGAGTCATCTAATCCTGCGTGTCAAGTGTCATAGTGTTGTAGCATCATGGACCTGTTATTAAAAGCTTAGCGATTTGTCAACCCCTTCATCTGAATCCCCCCGGAAGCAGAGGTGGTGTCACTTTGATTTGATCCTCTTCCTCATCCCATCCAGCAAGCACACAGCAATGCTCTGCTCTCCAGGAGAATGGCCAATAACCTAACAGGGCCTTAATTAATTTATTCATTCATGCTTATGTTGCAGGTGCCACATGTGCAGTAGCACTAGTAAGCATTATTTAATTACATTGGCTGAAATATTGTGGTTTTTCTTTGCCTGTAACTAACAATGCGTTTATAAAACGATTACTGACCGTTTTCACACTGCAAAATGCAGTGTAGAGGCTAGGACCGGGTACCGAATTCTGTACTTTTTTTGGGCACTGACTAGGGTTGGTTTGACTCAATATCGTTATCGCAGTATCACGTTGCTCAATATTATATCTAGGGGTGCAAGATATATCGACTCAATATCATTATTGCTATATATGGAAAGTGTCGCGAAGGGTATCCAACATTTTGTTTATTTTGTGGAGTGATACGTGCCGTCCGTTGACTGTGTGGCTTAAATGTGTTTGATGTAGATCCTGCTCCGAAATCAGGGTAGCAGCTGTCGCCATGGTCCCGCTACACGTTCTGTGATGCCATGTTCAACTGCTACACTGCGGTGCCCTGCTACGTCCTGCTACGTCCTGCTACGTCCTGCTACGTCCTGCTGTGCCTTGTAATGCCGCACAGCGTCCTGCTATGCCATGAACTACTACAAAGAACTGCTACAAACTACTAATTTTTTCTATTTTTGTTATTGCCACTCTTCATTCTAACCCCAACCGGCCCGTCAGACACCGCCTACCAAGAGCCTGGGTCTGACCGAGGTTTCTGCCTAAAAGGAAGTTTTTCCTCGCCACTGTCGCACTGTTGCTTGCTCTGGAGGAAACTATTAGAACTGTTGGGTCCTTGTAAATTCTGGAGTGTGGTCTATCTGTAAAGTGTCTTGAGATAACTCTTGTTATGAATTGATACTATAAATAAAATTGAATTGAATTGAATTGCTTGAAACGTTCTAATGATCATCATATCATTGGCCAGTGGCTGTGTGGCTCTATGTTAGTGCACGTCAGCGCACGGGTCCACTACGTGACAATCCTTATGGAGCATATTTCAACAGAGCGACAGTGTAAGTGAAGAAATAGATAGACAACAAAACAGAAACAATCAGAAGCGTAAGAAAAGTTGTCTATAAAAAAAATAAAATACCGAAACCAAATTTCAGGTAAAAATGTGAACAGTACCCAACCCTAGTAGAGGCACAGTCAATCTTTTCTGTAAATTCGTTTTATAAATCATATTCAATTCTCAAACTTTGGAAATGTGATAATGATTTATTGATGTAAAATGCTACAAATGGAGTAGCCCCTCTTTTCAAATGAACCTGTTCCATCACTAACACAGATGGGTTCTGATTGCAAGCACTATTTTGGGTCCACCTTAGTAAAATCACCACAGTTATTAAGCTTTAAGTCTAACAATTTTCTCTTTATTAGTTTCATATCAAACATTGGGCCTCATTCACTAATATGTGCGTGTAAATATTCTTAAATTTGCCCACAATATAATTGCGGCCGCAGAATTACGGCCAGATTCATGACACGTGCGCACTGGCCAATTCTGTTGTTACCACTGTGTCGTATGTGAGTAAATTAGAAACATTCTAAATGGTCAGGCGTGTGCTCGCTATTTGCAATCAGCATCCTGCCATCATGAAGAAAACGGTTCTAAAGAGAAATGGGTAACACTTTACTTGAAGGGGTGTGCATAAGGCTGACATAACACTGTCATAACCATGACATGATACATATCATACACATAAAGTACTATTTATGAATATTTGTGACTGTGATGAAGTGTCATTTGATAAATTATGACACTTTTAATGCAAAGTTAGCTCTGTTTGAGAAGTTTGTGAAATGACAACTTCAAATTAACCTAAACATAGATATGTCATGGCAGGCCTAAATATTAAACTTAAAGAAAGCATTCAGGTTTGTGTTAACATTACACTTTTTGTGATAACATTTTTATTTCTTTTATTTTTTAACTCAGAAACCACAAACAGTCACACACAATACACTGGGGCATTGGAACGCGTCCCAGGGCCAAAAAACACGGAGACGGAAAACGGCAGGGAGGGAGACAAAACAACACATGCTGAAACAGACAAACACACACACACACAGACACACACACACACACAGACAGACACAAGACAAGGGACCAAACACCTGCACAAGTTGGAGGTCCGGGCCGCAGCACCAGGCTACAGCCCAGACCTCACAGACTCATCGATGTTCCGCCAAGTGTCCAGAGTCTTTTTGTGTTAACATTACTTTAAACTGTAATTAATTGGTTGTTTTTTTACGTTTGCTGTCATGAGACCATTATAATTGTGTCATAAATAATTCCCTTGACCTCAAGTAAAGACCTCATATACTCCATTGTACGCTAGGACTGGGACACTCCGCTTTTATAGTTGAATATTTTAATTATGACCATAATTGATAAGGATGAAAGGAGGTCAATTTCATAGAGGTATAATACATTTGGCCAATGCATACGTATATAACCAGTTTTAAATATTGTCTATTAAAGCCTTTTAAAATGGCTGAAGTTTAAATTCACTATGCATTTAGTTTAAAGGTCTGTGTTTACATTTACTAAAACAGCCGGGCTTTTATCATTTGTGTGTATGCATGATCTGAGGCTGTCTGAATTTGTTTGTATTTTACAAATAAATTAAGGTCAGGAAATACTGAACGTTAGTAAGCACGGTTTCAGCACAGATTTGTGAATGAATGTACCTTCAGCGATTTAGCAAGCATAGCTGTGAAAGGTTTGCCAGATACTAGTGGTTCACTTCACCCAAATTTAGATTTTGAGATGGGGAGATTTTTTATTCTTGACCTTGAAAACTGCAAAAAACATTTGATCATGGCAGATGGAGTTTCCAAGCTGTCATGGAAATGTAGATTTTCAAATGTCCATATTCTCAGTTTCAGTTGTCCCAAATGGGAAAATTGTCATGACAATTGAGAAACCCCCATCTGCTGAGGAAGATCATGTGATATGATGGGAAGCTTAGAAAAAACTATTGGGGGACCATGTGGTGAGGTATTTAGATATTTGTCTCTTAGGAATATTTCTTTGGTAGTAGGAACAACTGGTCACACTGCAAAAAACCTTACAATACCAATACTACATGTATGTCTATTGTATTGGTGTGGAGGCATAAATTGCAGAGATGTATATTTCAAAACCAAGGCAAATAAAACCATCAATCTACATTGCTATAATCTTACCACTAGAGGTGAGTGAGAACATGTACAAGTTACTTATAATTATTGAAAACTGATCCTAAAGGTATGCATGATATTAATAAGGTTTTCAGAAGGATGGTTGCTATGGAATTCCGACCCTACTCATATTATTTCAATGATCCATAGGGGTCAGGCAGGAGTGGGTCGATGTGGGTAGCTGTTGTCATCTGGGATATAAGCCCTCTCTGGATGTGATGTGTGTCAGTCATTCCAATGATGATTGAATGACTTAAGTTAATACTCAGTCTCTTTAGACACATCTGCCATTAAAGCAAGGGACCCTAGGCACTCAAAAACCTAGCTGTCCGATGTTTAACTATCTCCAATCTCACTGTGTACTTAACATTTTTTGTGTGTGTGTGTCTTCGTGCTTGTTCGCGTGTCAGTGTTAAAACTCACACGTTCATTGAACAGAGGCACGTGGGTTGTCTTGTGCTGCAGGATTTACTAGCTAGCTGGGAGGATAGTGGTGTCACCCAGCGTCTAATTGGCTCACCCCAGAGATTTTTTTTCAAGCAGATGCAGAGCCATGTGCCCATCCCTTTCCTTTTTTCCTCCCTCCCTCCCTCCTACAGTACATTCCTCCCATAATCAATTCTCCTGCTTCAATATAGACTACAACTCCCTCCCTTCCTATCTCTCTCTTTCTCTCTCTCTCTTTCTCTGCCGCAGTTACTTGCAACACACTGCAACACTGCAAGACCATGCTTTCAATTCTTAACACCTCCCTCTCTTCTGTCTTAGCCTCTGAGTTTGCACTAACCACTATGGATCTCACATTTAGAGAGAGAAACAAGAGAGATTAAGTGAGCAACAGAGAGAGGCAGGATGGTGTGAGATGGAGCATCAGTAATTCTTACTGTTACGGCAGCCTACTGTTTTGGGTAGGCAGGAAAAGACAAGAAAATGGGAGTGCTATCTTGATAGACGTGGAATAATCAACTTCCACCACACATTTATAAAACGTTTTCATGTAGTAAATAGACGTGTTCAGATACTGTTTTAGCTGCATTTTCCCCCATCGTATTAAATCAGTTTGGATCGAAGAGGAGGGGGGTCGGCCCTCTGGGACGGTATCGGCTCAGGATGAAGGAGAATCTGCGTGTATGCAGCAGCATTACAAGGTCAACCGCACCTCGTACATGATCACATGCAAGCACACATGTACATAGACTTGGCACACGCACATCCACATCCACTGTCAGCCAGCCCTTAGTCAGCACAGTGTTGACTGCTCTGTGAGAAAGTTGGATGTCGCCACCTAGTGTTTACACAGAGGACTATTCATATCACTAAATGAACACTGACATCATCCCATGTATTATCTCATTTTCTAGTTCCTCTCCTCCTGTCAAATACTCCTACACAAACCCTCTCTCTGCCACTACTACACAAATCTCATTCAGAAACGCCGTTCTTTAAATGTACAGCATTAGCATGGGCTCTTACAAACATCCATATTCAATTTCCTGTAAAAGGACATACACTGAAAATCCATCTTCACCATATGGATCATGTAATTACAGTTGAGCACTGCATCCTCATTGTTTTTCTTTTTCAACCCAGTTTGGTCAGGGGTCTGTTTCAGGAAGGAGGTTTAACAAACTGAGTCCAACCCTGAACTCTGAGTGGATTTACCCTGCAATGGGAAACTCTGAGTTTTTGGTTCCAGAACAGCTGATTTGAGTTGGTTCAATCAACTCAGAGTAGGTTGACTCAGAGTTAAACACGTGCACCACCACAATAAAAAGCAGAATGAATGGAGCCATGATGCTATGATTCACCATGGTAACAACCACAAACAAACTGGACAACAATACTTATGAGGACATACAGCGAGTTTGAACATGTATTTAGTTAAAAAGGAACACAGCAGCTGCTGTAAAATAGCGAGAATTGGGAGAAAATTGCTGCTTGAGTTAATGCATAAGCTCTAATATAGTGTGTTAATTTCATATTTAATCACAGGTACAATAATATTACTGGTGAAAAATGGAATGGTAGTTGGCTACACCTATCATTTTGTTTAGGTGCAATCCTGCTGGCAAAAAAGTAAACTACTACTAATCCCATTCTGAGGTTGCAGCACCATCATTAACAGAATTATTATTTACAATCATTTATTTCTTTTTAATGTCTCTTACTGGTTTGCGTTCTAGGAGAACATCACAAAAATGTTTAAAACACGTTTCCGAGTTTCAAAGTTTATTAGATACAGCCCCTTTTACAGATAAAGTCACAAAGTGCTTCACAAGATAAGCATTTGTGTAACATCTCTCTATACATCTATAGTCAGGGCCTCATTATCATGTCCCGGTGTGTGTTTAACTCCCTGCTAATAATACAGCTTCTTCATCAGCGGGATCGTCAACACAAGAAAATGGCAAGTTAGAGAATGTTTTATAATCTGCCTAACATGGTTAATAAACCAACATGTTTATCCATTGATGCAGATGACAACACTGTGCTAACATGCGCCTGATACAGACTGAATGAAAGAATACATTTCAATTTCAATTTAATTTTATTTATAGTATCAATTCATAACAAGAGTTATCTCAAGACACTTTACAGATAGAGTAGGTCTAGACCACACTCCAGAATTTACAAGGACCCAACAGTTCTAGTTCTAGCAACAGTGCGACAGTGGCGAAATAAATGAATGAGGAAATGAAAGCGGGCTGTGTCAGGGGGAGGACACTGAGAGAAACTCAAGGTTTCTTGGAGAAAACCTGCTCCCGACCTGTTTAGGTTCACGGGCTATGTTGCCATAGTAACTGACTCTGAAGTTACCTCTCTTTCTGAAAAGGCTGGAGTTCCCCCTCTCTCTCTGAGGTTTGATAAACCTTTCTTTCTGAAACAGAAAACCCAGAGTTACCCTCATCTCAGGGTTGACCAACTCAGAGTTTTCACTAAACCTGCTTTCTGAAACGGACCCCTGAGGGACATGGAGAGACTGACAGATTCAGAAAGATAATCTAGCATGTCTTTTCTCAGGGATATTGATGTCTGGAGCTAGATCCTGACTACTCTGCATTTTGCTGACTTCACCATGTCCTCATCTTTCTTTCTGCTCTAGCCTTCTTAAACAGTAGCATTTCCTCCACCCCTTTTTCTTGTTCCTGTGGTCACTCTTCTTTTCACCCATTTCCACCACTGCCTCATGCAGAGTCTAAGTGACGGAGAATAAATAGCGGGAGCTTGAGGCGGCGCAGGACAGTTGGTTTGCTGGTAATGGAGAAAATGTTTGTCAGAGCATAGAGCACTGACTTTGGCCTCAGCACACCCTTAGGCACATCCCTTTAATTGCCTTTACACTGCTGAAACGCTTCTGCATCTGACGCCAGTGTGCGTGTACATGTGTGTGGTCATTGTGGCTTCCTCTTTCTATGACCATACAGTATTTGTCTGGATTGTTTTGTGTGTCTAAAATAATTACTGAATCAATATTTTGCCCTTGTTCCTTTACTCTTCCTTTTTTTTAAGTATGTGACACATTTACAGTAGATAACTATTACTTGTTTCTGCACAAGTTTGTTGTTCATAAACAAGTAAAGTAAAAAAGTCTCTTTTCTGCATATGTCAAATTATTTTGGACCTGAAGCTTGTTTGCAGTCATATAGGAGTTGGATGAATCTGTCAGTGAATGAGACGAGTCTGAATCTCTTGAACATTTCTTTGTAAATTTTGGTTTTAAGGACTTAAATAAACCGCCTGGTGTTTCAGCTGTAAGCTTTTCACCGTGGATGCTGTGTTTAAACACAAATCAGTGTGTATTAACAAAGAGCTGCATGAGCAGTACAGAATGATCCATTCATTTGTTGATCAAAAACAGTTTTTATAGTAAATTGTTTTTCAAAGCAGAAATGGCAAAATTCTGTTTTTCGTTCCAGCCTGAGACTTGTTAAGACTGCAGACTGCAAACAGAATAACTCGCACAATTTAAAATGACAGTAGCGTCCAAATACCCCTTCTGTTTTCTACAACTCTTGTTTGTCCTTGGTCAGTTTGGGTGGAGGTCATCTATTTTTATTCAGTGTTTACTTTCCCCTGCTGTTTAATCTTAAAGCTTTAGTTTGTCACTTTTTGATATTAGTAAACGCCCGTTTCTTTTAAGGCAGTGCTAAATGAGTTGCTAAGAAGCTAATTAAGACAATCAGCTCCACAAAACTCTGTGTTTCTCAGTATGTCTATGTTTAGAAGATTGTTGTCCGGTGACTTTGCCGCCCAGAAACTCGAGTGAAGATAATTACCTCTTCTGAAGAGTCATCATATTTTTTTTAATCCTACTGGTCCTCCTTGGCTACTAGCAACTGCGTGGAATAGGGATGGGGGTGCACGATCACAGAAGGCTTGTATCATGTTTTGTTGTTTTGTTTTGTTATTACTTAGAATTCCTCATGGGGGTGACAGAAACTTTGCACTATAGCTTTACTATGTACATATATATGTCTATTTCTGAAATTTATTTTGATTTCATTTGACTGCAAATTTGTATTATATATTTTCACCATGTTTTTGGTATGTGTACAGTAATAATTTATTAGGTTTATTTTTATGTTTTACGTCTTTTTTTTTACATGCGCATAGTATCCTTGAACCTTAGCTTCTGTTATTATGTAATGTGCTCAGACTATCTCCCTGTTGAGAGGAGTATGGTTAAGTGTGAAATTCTGGCTCGTATTTGCAGCAAGCCATTCAGTTGAGTCAAAATCACTTCTATTTGGTCTTAACTTGTCCGTCATTTTAAGTTGTCGGCAGACAAATCAGCGAGGCTGCACTCTATGATCTTTCACTTTTATGCACATTATTTAGTGCGCAAAACCACAGAAGGGGGGGCGAGGGGACGAGATGAGGAGGAGGGAGGGGCAAGCTAGTCTCGTTTTGTTTGGAAATACTTTGAACGTCAACAAGAAGTGCCGTCACCCAACATTGCTTAGAGCACCTTTTAATAATGAGAAAGGTATGAAAGCTGTGTTCAGCACATGACATTTGTTCTCACCCAAATTTATGTGGCATCACTGCCTTCTTCACCTAAATATGCAAACTGAACTGATGATGATGCAAAATAAAATAAGCTGTGAAAAAGTCAGTATATTCTGTGTGGCTGTGAGTAAGTATGCATATGTGTACTTTCACCCAATGTATGGCTCATCACTGTCATCAAGACATCGGTTTCCCCCAATAGGAAGGTTGATAAAATATATATATATATAAAAAAAAGCTGCATAAGCAGATATTACAGCAGGGATGAGTGTGAACAATAGTTGGAAAGAGAAGTATATGAAGATGAATGTGGTGACAGAAATGTCCTCTGAGACCAGAACAGATGTGCTCTGAAATTAGCCTTAGAAAATGAAACTGTGTTTAAAAGATATGATGTGGAATATCCTGTTTAATGAATTTTAGATGATGGACTGATAACAGAGAACACCAGAAGGCTTAGCTGTTCTTGGCTCCCTCTTCTGGCTGGAGCAGGGTCAAATCTCATTTACATTCAACTGACTGGTCAGCATCTGAGCAGGTTGACTGCACAGCATCATGCAACTGACAGTTGGTTCAAAGATCATCCACAAGACACGGCCATGTCCTGAAGAGAGTCGGCGGGGGGGGGGGGGGAGGACAGGCAGTGACGGCGCCAGAGATTTCTTTTTGCTGGTGCTATGGGGTTGCTCAACGTTTCAGTTAAAGTGCTATGAAATTTAGTGTTTCCTTGACACACTTAGCCTACCCACACGCGCACAGATATGCTCCCACCTCTGCAGTGGTTTACTAAGAGAGACAGAGAGACAGAGAGAGAGAGATGTTTTTCATGCACTAAAGTTGCCGATACAACAGCGCCATGAAACACAACCAGCCGGGTTTACACAATCATTACTGCAGCTTTCATACAGTAGCTTATATTTGCAGAAGAGTGATGCAGCAGACCAAATAATCACACGCAGCCAACTAGACACATAAACACACACAAAAACATATACACATGCATCCTCACATATCTCTCTTTCATTTACCTGCACACATGGTGACAATAATGGAAAGTTTTTCATATCTGTAGTGACTTAATATATCGAAATAAGCCACTGAACCTGTTTCAAACACGTTTTTAGGGCTATAAATAAACCAATGTCCTGTGCGCTTTATAACTTTTCGGTGATCCATTTATTCAGTCACTGTAATGTTCAGCTACGAGACAGAGATTCTTGCATAGACCTCTATTGGATGAATCCTCACCCACTGTGGCCTCGCTGTGCGATCCCCTGATTTAATGTCATTCACAGCAGTGTAGTGTTAGGCATTCTCAGCAGCAATCACGGCCGCGGCCAGCTCATCTTCCCCCGGCCGCTTTTCTTCGTCCTGGACGTTGAAAGGTTTACCATTTATCTGTCTCATTTACAGTTTTTTTTATAAAGTCTCCACACGTTGACGTTTAGGTAGTAACAAATGACCCATTACTAACGTTCACACTCACTTCGCTAATCCTAACGGCTCCAAATATTGCACTCTTCTTCTGAGTAAATGTTACTGCGGAAGTAAGGTCAAAAGTTTAATGTGTGCTGCACCCATTGGCTGAATAGTATCTCACAATAATGAAAATACACCACAGCAATTTATTGGGGGTGCTAAGGTGGTGCTATGGGAATCCTTGGGGTATTTAGAGCAACCCCAAGCCCCTCCCTGGCGCCGCCTATGAGGACAGGTGCTATGAAGGACCTGGCACTGCATTGCCTTCACGAGAAATTGGTCGTATTGTGTTTATCCAACACACACAGATTCTGTCTTTATCCAACACATAGAGTCACACATTGCCCCAGATACCAGTCGAGCGTGCAGAACACATAAAAGCTGTGTTCACACCCGCCTCTCCCTGTGATCCAGTGCAGCAATTCAACACTGTTCCGCAATACTGTGACGCAAAGTAATCAATTATTCATTAAGGATTTCTGCACTTGTTCAGTCATGGGCTTGATAGACAGATATGGAATTCAAGCGGGAAGAGGTTGAAGATTCATACCATTTTCTAAAAACCACTGAAACTATTTAGTTGATTACTCCATAAAATCTATTAATGCAATTGATTGTACTAGTATTCTTATGTTTCTGTTATTCTTAACCTTAGTATAGATAGATAATGAGACCATCTGATTTATTTGTATGTTGAAAACCTGTCTCACTGCCAATAAAGCATCACTATCTCTCTGCGCCTGCCTCATAAACCCAACACATGGCTCCATCTTCTCTACACAGATAACTTTGGTGCCCCCTATAATTAACCGCATTAGCACAGTATATTATGTGAAACTTAACAATAAGAGGTTTCCTTAAGTACATTTACATTTATTTGTTATGCTGACACTTTTGTCCAAAGCAATTTACAAATGAGGCACAATCTAAGCCACAGTAGATCAAGAAGTCTTTGAGAATAAGTACATAATACTAACACAATTGCCCCAAGGCTTGAGGGGTGTGAAGTGGCATACAGTACAAGCACCAAGCAAATGACAATTCTGTTTTTTGAGAAAGAGTTGAAAAATGAAACAGGTGAGCAAATGGGTAGGTAAGTCTTCAAGAGATTCTTTAAATAGAGTTTGGATTGAGGTTTCTTGCGTTGCACTGGTGGTAGGACTAGATGTTATTCATTTGCAAATCTTAGTGACCTAGAAGGTTTGTGAACATGAATGAAGGAATTCAGGTAGCTGGGTGCTGTGCTAGTGGCTAATCTGTAGGCGAGCGATAGGGACTTGAACTTAATGCAAGAACCAACAAGAAGCCAGTGGAGAGCTTGTCTTTGGCTGATTGAAGACCAGGCATGCTGCATTTTGGACCATTTGCAGAGGTTCTACGGAGTATACTGGCAGCCCTGTTAGAAGGGCAGTGCAGTAGTGAAGGGCGAGAGGGGACCGGTGCCTTCTACAAGGAGTTGAGCTGCATACTTGGTCACAAAGGATCTGATCTTTCTGATGTTATATAGTGCGAAGTAACACCATCAAGTGATAAGTGGTAAGTGCAAAGTGGGGCTGAGCTGGATACTAATGTGCTAAACAGGAATGACTGGGATCAGCAGGAGCTCAATCTAAGAGAGATAGAGTTGAAGGTGGCGTTCCATCACCCATTTTGAGATATTATTTATGCAGAGTGAGATCCGTGCTGAGACATTCGGGTCGTCTGATGGGAAGGACAAATGGGTATCATCAGCAGAGCAGTGGTAAGAAAAACCGTGTGAGCAGATTAGGGCTGCACAATTAATCAAATTTTAATCATGATCACGATTATGGCTTCCCACGCAATTTTTTTTTTTTAATGCGTCATTTCATAGAACGCTCTGTTTTTTTTTTTTTTTGCAAAGCCAATCTACCGCTCCGTAAACCACTGTCTGATCATGTGCCAATCAGAGTTGTTCCCTGCACCGCGCAGCTTAGTTTCTAGATGTGAGGAAAATTCAACAGATAGCAGTTGGTTGTACGTCGGTCTCAAGGTTTACCAGTTTACTAGTAAACGCAACATTGCGTCCCGTCTGTGTTGTTTTTCAGACAACAGCCGTGACCAATGTTAGTCGGTGCTTGTTAGTGTCTGTTAGCTCACAGGGCTCTAGGGCTCGAGTAATATTTTTCTTTAGGTTGCACCGGTGCTAATGTCCTCACATCCGCTGCCTCTCCACAAACGAAGCAATGTTGTTTATATCGATATGGTTTCATTTTGCGTTACATGACCCATTTGTTCTGTAAAGCCTGTGTTGAATCTCTCTACTCTCATCTTATTCTCTGCGCACACCCGCCCCAAATAACTCACACACAACTCCCTAGCAACATGGAGAGACACAGCTACCGCCGGTCCACACTTCTACATTTGTCCACAGTTGTATTTGTTATTTACACAGTTATATATTGTTAAGCATGAGAGGCAAACCTGTATTTGTACCAGTGTTTCTGCTGGTAACTCTGCTATCGCGGCCGTCACGGCGAAAAAAAGTTAAGTTATTGAATGCAACTAACTTCAGGTCGTAGAGTAATAGCGTGTGAGACGGAGCCTGCTGGACCTGGGTGAGAGATGGACGATAGCGCATTGACGATACAGACATTTTATACACACCACGTGTGTAACACTGCTGACCCGCCATTCGACCCTTGCCGGACCCATTCACAATGAGTCCGCTGTCTCTCTGTGAGTAACATATAAGTCCATCGCACTCCCTCTCTCTCAAGAGAAGGAGCTTTCTCAGAGATACATAAAAAAATTAAAAACACATCATAGTCTATTTATTTCAGATAGCGAATTTTCATTTGCATGTGTTGCAGCTGTATGTACAGTATATACAACATACAACTTGAGACAGAAAAAAGTAGAGTGTAATATAGATGTGAAAGCAGTTATAAATAGCCTATGTGACAATAAAATATGTTTTTGTTTAAAATCAACAAATAATCGTGTTAATTAACCGTGATCATCATTTTGGCCATAATCGTCCAGCCCTAGAGCAGATAATCAGACCTAGGGAGGTGGTGCATATTGGCAAGAGAAGGGGACCAAGCACAAATCTGTGCGATATCCCAGTGGAAAGTAATGCTTGGGTTCTTCTTTGCCATGATACTTTGAATGATCACTCTGTGAGGTAGGACTCAAATCAGAGATGCCTGGTGGCCAGGAGGATTTGGGTGCTTCACATGTAAAAGGCTGCTGACATGTCCAGAAAAATGAGAACTAATCAATCCCTTCTCGCTATCACTGACAGCAGTTCATTTTTTGTTTATTGACAGCTGTTAAAAACCTGGTTTGAGTCAAGTAGATTTTTTTGAGCAATGAAGTCTGAGATTTGGGTGAAAACTTCACACTCTAGAACCTTGCATAGGAAAGGTAGCAGTGAGTGCAGCCTGCAGTTTTTAACTTAAGATGGATTTAAGGTTAGTTTAAGCTTACAGGGAGGGAGAATTGCAGTCAATGGCGCACCCTTAAAGTAAACGTTACAGTGAACGCACCCTGGCTTCCAAGCTGGCTGCTGCTTGTTTAAGGACAAAAATGAAATAGCCATCAAACAGATATTTGAAGACAGAGAGGGATTTGGATGTTAATTTGCTCTCTTAATAAGTGCAGAAACGCTTTTGTCAAAAGAGGAAAATTAACAGGAGAGAAGGTTGTCTTAGGGAACCCCCCCAGCCAAGGATTGGTATCCAACGAGGACCTCTGCAGAGCTCATCAATACGGACACGACGCTGATCGATGGTGCGGGGAGTGCTGTGCAGTTAAAGGGACTATCAGAGTTTTAGACATATTTTATAAATTACTACTCTCATCAGCAGTATCGAAGGATATAGGTGCATTAAGCAGGAGCAAGACGACACAAATAAATGTTTGTGAATGTGTGGGCCTGATTGGATGAGCATTTGCCTTCTGCAGTTTGATTTTAGTGCAGGGCTTAAAAGTGTATTTGTGTGTGTGGTGTACTGTCAGAGTGAAGACGCAGATTGGGGGAGGCAGGCCTGGCACTGTGTGGTCCACAGCACTGCAGGGTCATGAATGATTTAATGGCAGGAGAGGTGAGCTCCGTTCTCCTAGCTCTCAAGATGCACACATGACTGAACAGAGTGTTCAGTGTATCAATATTCAGAATAAACCGGATTTCTTAGGGTGATACTTATGATGATGTGTGTTTATATGATAGATATATAAAGATATATAAAACTCGGTTTACATGTAGCTCCCCAAACAGCATTGCTGCTGCGTTTTGCTGCAGTTTACTGTATCAAAAAAGAGGGCATTCACTCCTACAATCCTTTGTCGATGTTAACCTTGCACATTTTCAGTGTAGACTTATGTAAGTTTCAAATAAAGAAGAGGCGGTGGAGGATCTGCAGGCTCACCTTTAAGTATATGTCACAGAAATATTCTTTTTATATCAATATTGTTTTTACAGTACGAAACCACACATTGTATCTTTCTTGTACTGTATGATGGTTTTGTGAGAATAATTTTATATTTCACTGTGTGTTGTAATACTGCTCCAACATATCACATTGCAGCCAGGCTATTGTTGGACTGCAGTGAGCATGGTCATATACATTCATATGGACAGCTTTATTCATGTAAAAGGTCACATGTTGTGTGAGATCAATTTAGCATCTCTTATTTCTTTTTTAATCTCTGTCTAAACAGTTGTTTTCAGTGATAGGTCACAGCAACAATAAGACATGCTGCAAAATGCATATCCAAATGGTACCACATTGCAAGAGAATCATCCTCTCGCAAAAGAATTACCGTTTAACTTTGAGGGATTGAAAAATGTAGACACAGAGGAATAGCTTTAGCTACACAGGCAATACTCATAGGATTAACATATGCAGAGAGAGATTTTTTTTTGTACATGCCCTCTACGTCACATAGACAACAGGGCTATTGAAAGACAAAGGACACCTTTGTCAGAGCTGAAGAGTACCAGTGTGAGAACACATGTCCGGCATCCCTGGCAGAAGGACGCGCTTAAAAGAGATTAATAACATTGAGCATGACAGAGAGGGCATTTGAATATGAGAAAGAAATAAACAAAGACAGAGGGCCGGGGGAAAGGTATGTATGTTGATAGGGGATTGGGAGGGCGTAGGTCGGTGGGTGTCTAGCTTGGCACTTCCTTGGCTGTTCATCCCTCTTTCATGCTCCATTTAATCAAAATGAAAGCCAATGTGCTGTCTAAGGTTGGAGCTATTTTGAGGCATTGCGTCTGGTTATAGACTTTATTTTTTACATGCTGATGAGGCCATTTTTGTGGCCGTTGTATACATTCAGCACTCTTGAAGAAGCGTGTGTCCCCTCATCCTTTCAGGTAAGAATAGTGCAGTAAACATTTTTACACAATAGGATGTCCTTCATTGCACTACACTATTTCAAAACTGAACATTCACATAATTTCACGTGCCATTTTTATTTGTGTTGAATCTTAAAGTGTTGAGATGCAGCTGCTTGAGTAATGTGACTTTATTCTGTTTATTCATTAAATGGGACACTTGCTTTGATTATTGCACAGAAGTGATGTTGGTTTTGTTCTCTCAGATGTTTCTGTGCTGTTTTCAGAACCTCCCCTGCCCTCCTTCAAATTACTGAACAAATTGTTAATTCTTACTTTGATCCAAAATATTCATACTCAGTAGCCCACCTCTCACTGATGATTATATATTCTCAGTTTTCCAAAGTCCTTTCCCACACATTGTGCTTCCCAGTACAAACATGTTCCTTCAGTGGGGCCAACAGTGTATCACCTTTTCACTTTCTGCTTTTTTTCTCCCTCTTGACCCCTCTCATTGTGTACAGCTTTAGTTACAATGTTAGCTCTCATCAGATCCAAACTTTCCACTCTCCTCTTTCTTTTGTACTACTTTTCTTTATTTTAATCCTGCTTTCCAGTTCTGAAGATGCTCACATTTCTTTACCTCTCCTGCTTTTTTCCCTCTTTATAGTCCTTGAACGGACCCCTAGCCTCCCCATGTGTGCTTCTTTATATGTTCTCAGCTTTGATAACCCCCTTGAGCTACTCTCACCCATCAAATCCCAACTCAAGTGCTCTCTTCCTGTTTGGGAGGGCTTTGCTTAGGGTGAGGGACTTGTCTGCGGTTGGTATGTGCCTCATTTAGAGGGGGAACACAGGCTTTGTGAGAACAGAAGTGTGTTTTTCTCAGGCCACAGGTGTACAACAATGGGTTGTTCCTCTTGTATGTGCCGCCTCTTGCTTGAATAATAGACAAGGAAATTTAATTTAAGACCTTTTCGCACAGGACTAGTCTTACTTGGGGACCTCCTAATTTGTAATAATTATGGACATCTGTGATCTTAATCCTGTGTGAATCTGCCATGTCAAGTTGGTCAGGTTTTACCCCATTTCACAGTCTGTAATGTACCACAAAGGGCAGGAACTGCGATCTTTGTACAGAGCCCCCACCCCCCAAAAAATAATGATCTAGTGGGTTTGTTGAATCTTTACTTTAAGTCCACCTAACAGAGAAACATTTCATGGACACCACAGAGATATAATAATCCAAATGGTGTTCATAAACTGAAGCACAGTTTGCCAGAACTTTTCATCCACCCAGACCTTCTACACTGTTGGTCTGACAGCATAAAGTGGGTGCACTTCATTTATTCAGAAAGTAAACTTTTTCAAAAGAGCACCATCAGCCAATTAGGTTTCTGTCAGATCATTTTTCAACATTTGTTTTTTTAAACCTACTTTTACAGCCCATTCATATCTAGAGCCAGCACCATGCATTATATCTCGATATTACAAAGTGACCCCACACACACACACACCACACACACACACACACACACACACACACACACACACACACCACTAGTCTTGGTCTATATGTGAGCGTATTCTAACTAGTCCTACATAAGTTATAGAACTCTTGATAGTGGAGGACAGTTTTACCAATCCCCTCAGTTACTTTGATAATTTTTGTTTAGTTTTTTAGCCTAAATGCTTTGTCAGGTTTAGAGCTGAAACAATTAATCAATTAGTCAATTAACAGAAAATAAATTGAGAACCATTTTATTACTCATTTGTTTAAGTCATTTTGCAACAATTATCTAACATCCAGTTCCAGTATGTTGATTGGACAAAAAGAGCAAAACGTCTACTTGGATTCTAGGAAACTATGAATTGCATTTCCAATAGGGCTGCACAATTAATCAAATTTTAATCACAATCACGATTTTGGCTTCCCACGATCAAATTTGCGTAATCAAGCAATATTTTAAATGCGCCATTCCGTTCATAGAACGTTCCGAGTTTTATTGCAAAGCCAATATACCGCTCCGTAAACCGCTGTCTGATCATGTGTCAGTCAGGTGTTCCCTCCCCCGCTCAGCTTAGTTTCTAGATGTAGACAGTCACAGAGGACAGAGCAACGGGAGGAAAACTCCACAACAGATAGCAGTTGGTTATACGTCGGTCACCAGGTTTACCAGTTTACTAGTAAACAAAACATTTTGTCCCAGTCTATGTTGTTTGTCAGACAACAGCAGTGACCAGTGCTAGTCGGTGCTAGTTAGTGTCTGTTAGCTCACAGGGCTCTAGAGTGCAACTAACATTTTTACTCTAGGTCGCACCGGTGCACCTAATGTCCTCGCATCTGCTGCCTCTGCACAAACGAAGCAAGGTTATTTATATGGATATATAGTTTAATTTTGCGTTACATGAACCATTTCATCTGTAGAGCCGTGTCTGTGTTTGGCTCTCTCCTCTCACTCTCCGCGCAGCCCCCCATTCACTCACACAGGGCTCTCAGCAACAGAGACAGAGCAGTGACAGCGCCGGTCTACGCTTCTGACATTTGTCCACAGTTTTAATTATTTTGAACATAGCTGTGTATTGTTAAGCAGGAGAGGCATACATGTATTTGTACCAGTGTTTTTCACTGGTAACTCAGCTGTTGCGGCGGCCATGGCGAAACACACAGAAGAAGTTATTGAATGCAACTAATTTCAGTTCGTTGGGTAATAGCGTGAGACGGAGCCTGCTGGACCCATTCATGATGAGTCAGCAGTCACTCTGAGTATGTCCATCGCACTCCCTCTCCCTCTTTCTCCCTAGCTCTTTTAATCAGTTATTGTTGAAAATAACAAAGAAGCTTTTACAGAGATACATTTTTTTTCAAAAATATATCCTAGTCTATTTATTTCAGGTAATTTTCAGCTTTTTAGTTGCAGCTGTATGTATGTACAACATACAACTTCAGCATAAGAGGAATGTAGTACAATATGGATGTGAGAGCAGTTATAAATAGCCTATGTGACTATAAAATTAGTTTTGGTTAAAATCAACAAATTGTGATAATTAATCGGAATTATAATTTTGGCCATAATCATGCGGCCCTATTTTCCAAAACAGTTTCGTGACCTAAATATGAATCACTGAAATACAAAATAATCAATAATGGAAATAATTGTTAGTTACAACCCTACTCGTGTTGCTGTTAAAAGCATTCTCATAGATCATACTGTAGTGATTCAGTATTCAGTGCAATAGGAGCCCCTTCTCTTGTGCAGAAATGGAAACTAGCTATGTTTAATATTTACTGCAGAGGTTTTGACTGCAACATGTAAAAATGAGCACTGTGGAGATTCTCCTCCGTCTCAGCTTTTAACTCATTCATCTCTTTTGTTCTTTTCTGCATTCTTTCCTATTTCATTTCTTCTTTTTGCCTTGTTTCATCTGTTAGTTATGGCTGATGTCATTACATCTTCTCTATCAGTAGGCCTATTCTTCCAAGATGTTTACCCCTGGGATGTACCCTCCTGTCTTCCTTATCTCTTTCTCTCCACACTGTGGTGGATGTCACTCATCTCTGTTCCCCACCAAGCAGGCAAAGAGAGAGAGAGGACGAAGTGGGGGAGGAAGGGACCTAGGAATGCAAGATGAAAATACCAGAGTGGAGAACGAGGAGAATAATTGAAAAGAGGGTATGATGTTGATGGGGACGCGAGGAAAGCTCCATTAAAAGCAGCTTGACTGTCCACCAACTGAATGAGCCCCAAACTGCTGATAAGGACGATGAAAGGAATTATGACGACAGTGGGGGTGCCAATAGGGAGCTATTTATAGATGCATTCATCTTGCCTGCTGTGTATGGCTGTGTCCTGTATGAGCGAATGAACATTTCTGTGCGTGCGTGCGTGCGTGTGTGCCATATGCCATTAGTGCTGACTACAGAATCAGGAAAAAGCTGCAGTGAGAAACACAACGTGCCCTCTTCATGAACACACTGAAAATGGCTTTTGGACAGCTGTGTGTTAGTGATTAAGGTGTCTATGTGTGTTAATACTGCAGATAGAAAAGGACTTTGTGTGTTGTGTGTGTGTGTTTGAGATATGCAAGATAAATGTGTAAACATATTTTTGGAGACAAACTTAGAGCTAAATGTACATTATCACATAACATCTTCTATTTCCTCCCCGTTGGGACTTCCCCCTCTCTCCTTCTTTCTCTGGCCATCCGGGGCCGGTGAGGGGTGCCCATCAGGCCCGTATTAGTTGTGTGTAGCTGCTAGTGGACCACCCCTTTCCCTCGGGGGTTTGCAGGAACCTGGCGTGCCCTCTTCTGCTGCTGTGGGGTACAAAGTTGTCTTCCAGAGACCGTGAGCCTCCCTTTCCTCCTTGCTTATGCATCCCAGACCCAGGGGTGTGTGGGCCAGGGAAGACAGCTGGCTGTGGATCCCTGGTGCAGGGATCCAAGCATACAGCCTGGCCTCATACCCCCCTCTGCTTTGGTTTCTAAATCTTCCCTATTTTTGAGGTCTGGCAAAGTCTGCCAGCGGAATGGAGAAGACACTCGCTAGCTAGGTAGCGTAACTTTTGTCATACCAAAGGGGGCCTGGTTTCATCTAAAGTGTGATGGAAAAACAATAGACTCATCCCAAGCATTTTCAAGCTTTTCTACCTGAGTTGCTCCGATTACAACAAGACTGTTACGTCATATTCACATAAGAAGGATCCTTTTTAGCCATAACCCTCCTGTGGGATCCAGCCAAAAAGAAGACAAGAATACAGCTACAATGTTAATGGTGCAAACCTTCACACCAGGCTTGTAGGTGTTAGATTAAAGCTCTTCGAATGGAATTTCCTCTCGTTACATTTTCAGGACGTAAGAGCCAACTCTGTAGGCTTTTTTAAGGGGCTTTCTCGTTTTAAAGGTAGGATTTGGCAGACTTAATGCTTTGTCTCCCCCCTCACAGCTCGCTGGCTGGCTCCTGTTTTTGTCCCATTCCCTCCTGAGATTATTACCCTTCGGATTCAATTTCCCCACTGTGAATCTAATTAAGTGTACTTGCAATCAAATTTTCTCTTAAGAGCTATGCAGCTAGGAGATTTTATTGCCCGTCCACATTATGGCACCACAGTGTGAACAGTCTTTGGGTGAGGGTTCACTTCAATAACATTTAAAGGGAATATAATGCTTGGAATATAAAATTCCTTAAATTGTGACAGAGTCTTAATATGATATACTGTATATGTTGTGTTGTGTGTGTTCACACATGCAGGTGTGCTTGTGAATGTGTTGTGCATACAGGTGTAAGTGGGAGAAACTGTGACTTACAGCAGAAAAGTGGCTTAATGTAGCAGTGACAGAGGGGGGCATCTGTCTTTCTGTCCCAGGAGGGAGGTGAAGAAGGTGAGGGCACAGCTTTGATATACAACCACTGTCACAAAACTGGCTCATTGCATGTAACAAAAAAGGGAGACCAGACAGGTTAAAATGATTAAATTGTTTATTGTAAAGTACACAAGAGAACTATTAACAAAAGAATCAAAACATGTGTGGAATTAATGGTATCAGTAGTGTAGATGGTGTGTGGGTGAGTGAAAGGTGTGGATGAATGACAACTGCAATAGAAGAGATGAAACAAACCCAAACCAAGAGGAGTGGAGCCTAGGAGAAGAAGTCAGAGAGAACAGTCAGACATGACTTGTTGTCTTGGTTGACGCTTACCCAGGTGTCCACCAATCAACCAACAAACCCTCCCAAACTGCCAGCTCAGCCAGTAAAGCCAGAGAAGCCAACAGCAGGCAAAAAAGGACGGTTTGTAACACTACCAACTGCTGAGCATACACATATACAGTAAATGCACACGCACAAAAATGCAGCCAAGGGCATCTTTATTGTTCTAGCGTGTCTTATTTTGCATATTTAACCTGCATTAACACATTTTATTGGCCACTTGGGGACAGCAGAAACATCCTGTAAACACAACATATTATTACTTCAAAACGTTGATATGGCTAATGTGTTAGCAAACAGTGATGAAGCAACATTAGCATGTCCACCTGATAAAAGTAAATCCAATATTCACTCTCCTTTTATCTGTTTTTAGTCTCCATCTTTGGTTTTTAGAGTTTTTTTTCTCTGAAATCAGCAGCCTGCTGCAGATGGAAACTGAGAAACATTTTTTATGAGTAAGTCCTTTTTGAGTAACTTTAAAGCATAGGACATATTGTTTAACCTTTGCATTATTGGCAGCAGATGTATTTTTCAGGCATCTTAAAGTACTTCATACCGCATTTATTGCGACATCTATTGTTTGGGAATGTTTTATCACAGGCCAAATGTTGAGCAAAGAGACACTGCATATTGTGTCTCTGTGACCTTAGGCTTTTCAGTGACAAAGAAATTACCTCCATCACTTCTCAACGTCTAATCATGTTGGCGTTCAGTTTGAGACGTGATGCTCTGTGTGGCTAGACTACACACTGCATGCTGATTATCAGCGGAGTGCCATACATTCTGTTATGATAGCTGTGCCCTGGTTTAGAGACCTAGATGTATTGTCCACGCTGATGGTACAGCAGCTGTTCCTGTTGGTTTAGTCTTGGCATGGTTCTTTGGCTACACTTATTAAAGCATGTAACATTCATGCTACACTTGGCTGGGGCGTTTGCTGGAGTGGTTGGTGGTTCCGTCAAAGTGTTGACGCGAGTCTGGGTAATCCACCGGCTGCGCCGCTATGCTTAAGAGCAGACATGAAAAGCACCATAATGAGGCACAGGCTGAAAGAAAAGACATGTCTCTTTCTATTTCTCTGAGCGAAAAGAAAAGAGCAACATAAAATAATAGAAGACAAGAAAGAAAGATGAAAATAAGCCTCACAAATCCAGGATTCTGGCCACGCTGTCTCTTTGAGTTTATCTTTTTTTTCATGCATGTGTTTTATTATGGTAATGAAATGTTGGATAAAAATAGTCTGCGATGGAAGCGCAACGGTTTTCAATGGAAAGAGGAGAAAAATAGGAGGAAGGAGCGGGGGGGGGGGGGGTGCAGTTTAATGTCATTGATAAAACAAAGAAATTTAAATAGTCATCTGTTCCTCATACCCTCCATTTCTGTCTTCTTTTTCTTTTCCAAAGCTTCAGTGCAAACATCACAAGTCCCAGGGCTTCACACAAAACATGAATACATTGTTCACTCTCTGTCATGTCAAAGTTCAACTTCTGAGTGCTCTAACAACAGTAAACCGTTCATATTATTGAAATTTCATTGTAGCTTCCTGCAATGAAATAATCCTTTTTTTGTAGTTTTTTTGTTAATATTCCACTTCCAAAGAAAAATCTCTGCAGAAGACTAACATTAACAGGTTTGGCTGCAGACATATATACATGTTTACATTTAGTAAACTGGTGTCAGTAGGCATTTATACCTACACTCTCGAAAGGTCCTTTTGTTAAAACAGACTCCTCCACTTGCTGCCTCAACAATCTCCCGGTAGGTATTCTCTGAGGAAAACACAAAAAAAGGGTACAAACAAAGCGGAAGATCAGAAGAGGTTGTACCTTCTCTCCACTGCAGAGAACATCAAGCGCTCTGTCCTCTGCGTGTGGCTATATTAATATTTCTGCCTTAATGACATCTGACCTCCACAGGCTCGGAGCGTATGGTGGAACACCTTATACTGCATAATGAAATCCAATGGACTTGACCTGACATAATTCAGAAGTTGGTTATTGTAATTGTCAGTCAGTGATGGAGAGAGTCTACTACTTTGAATAGTTTGTGAAGCTGCCTTTGTAATCGGGGCCCTGTGAATCACAATCACAAAACAAAATCTTCAAAGGGAGCAAGTTGTGTGTGTCAGCTTTAACTGCAGCCAGTCATTGTGTCAAGTGTTTTTGAGAGGCCAGATTACACATCCAGCAGATACGTAGCAGCATAAGGATTCATTTGGAGTCACGTTTGTATCCATGTGGCAAATCACGGCCCATTTTTCACTCTTCTCTCAGCTTTTGGCCTCCACCATTTTCAGAAGGAAATATCCGTCTCATCTGCAGCTGAATGAAGTGTTCACCTGTTAATGTAGTCATTAACGTTTTCTGCCTGCCGTTTGGTGCTGAGCAGGTATGTACCCTACAGTGGGATTTTTAAAGCTGGTGTGCTGAAAATACAGAGTGAACCGAAAAAGTAAAGTAAAATGTGTTCTTTTCCCTTAGGCATAGTCATTTGAACCATTGTTGATATACATGCTTTAACAACGCTGCTAACTACAGCCTAAAATGTCCAAGAAAAATCCACACCTCTGTATGTGCCTCTAAGGCATCCTTACTGCTAATGTACTGGACACAAACGGGTGAATAGCGTGACTCTGCTAGTATCCAAGCGTGCACTAAGCAGGTAGAGAGTGAATGTGTGCACAGATGGAGAGTTCGAAAGAGAGAGGGAAAGTGTTGAGGTGATGTATCAAGGTGACTGCAGTATCCTTCCCTTTCATCCCACCTGGCGGGTTCCACCTGTGCCCGTATAGAAACCACCTCTCCTCTGCTGATTGAGCTCAGACTGGTTGCTGCAGGCTCTATGACATGCATTATTTATCACGGCTACATAGCTCTCCTGCTCATTCTTACTCAGTTGTTTCTTAACTCTCGTAACGTTTGGAAGTCTCTTCTCGTTGCTGTACAGCCACACTTATTTACGCCTGCTTACATGTAAAAACTTTAACCCGAATGTTTCAGACAATGTTGTCAAAGGATGTCTTTCTTTTTAATCCAGCGTTAAAAGTAGGGGTGGGAATCTGTGGGCCTCACGATTAGAAACAGATTCAGAGGTTAACAATTTGATTCTAAACCAATTGCATGCATCTTGAGGCAACAATTTTTTATGTACATTTTCATGCGTGATTTAAAAAATATACATCATGAAACATGGGGTGGTCAGATGTAATGTGATAAAGAAGATGAACAGCCTTTGTGTTTTGTCTAATTATTTTATGTATGTCTTAGATCATGTGTGTTTATTCAAACATTTTTTTCTTCCTTTTAGCCATTTTTGTGTTTTGTTTTTTCTGCACTCTTGCCTAAACTCTAAGTGGCTGTCCATTATCCCATCCTCTTTCAGTCACTCGGTTTCTGATTTGTACATGTCTGGAGACAGTAACTTTTAAATAAAAATCAACACATTTAACTAATTAGTTAATAATTAATTTTTCAATAATTGATATTATTATTATCGGAATCAAGCATTGAATCGTTCTAGAGAGAATTGCGAAAAATCTAAGAATTGATTTATTTATTTTTTCCCACCCCTAGTTAAAAGCAAGTTTTATACTTAGACCAGTATGTTTCATGGTTGTGAGTCCGTATATCCACATGGTTTGGGATTTATTTTCAATTAATTTCTCATTCTATTTGACACATTGTCAGGAATATTTTGTCCAAGTATGCACAGAGCTATATTATACGCTCAGAGCCTTGGTGAGTTTGAAATCATTAATGTATTTGAATGACTATCACGGTTACTCCATATGGAACAGCCCTGCCAAAATTAAATTGCTGTATCCTGTTATCCTGTTATCCTCATACCTCATAAGTCTCATAATTTCTGAGTTTAACGGGACAGTATGGCTAAAATAAATGTCTATTTGCAGTATGCATCTTAGCTCCTGTTTAGCCAATCAACACCATATTCATGTAGCTTACTGTCCTTACTTTTATCGCCCTTGTAGTTTATCACATTAGGGCCATATCCTCTGTGATGTGTTCAGTTAAGCTGTGTTAAAATAAGAAGTGAATCAGTGATCAGGTGCCTTATGGGATTCTGAGAAGAGCTCTTTACTGTTCAGCACCTCAGTAATGTGTCCTGTATACCCTCACTTGATTTTTCTTCTTCTTACGACTTTAATAATTCAGTAGGGGTCCATTTAGTTTATATACGGTCAGCAGTTCGCTAGGAACTGGGCAGGCATCGGCCCATTTTGAGTCATGGCATTAGAGCTTTGATTACTTGATGTTTCTCCTGCACTTGAGGATAATGGACGGAGAAGTGGACGATCAAGAGAAAAGCTGATGCACTGTGGGGCTAAAACAAACTGGACTGATGTAGAGGTGTTTTGAGGAAGGTGCTTGGTTGTTAATGCTACAGTCATTTGTACATCACAGCTCCTTTGTAGGTTATTGTTCTCACAGAGGGAGTGTGAGTTTTTTTGAGACAGGTCCATTGAGCAGCAGAGAGCCGTTCTCTCCCTGTGGAGGGCTTATTCTAATGACAGCTCTGTGCCCACTGCTTGGCAGCTCAACCAGCTATACTCGTACTAATAATCAACCCTGCCACGCTGTTGATATCTTCATGCTGATTTTGTTTTCTCAATTTCTGGCCTTATGTTGGTTTCAGTTATGAAAAGTCTTAATATTAAACACGGGCCAATAGTAAGGACAACCTACTGGCAAATTTATTAAGAAATGATCAATAAGTAAAATCAGAAACTTCTTTAGTGTTTATTCAAGCCATGTAACTTTGTAATTGTTTTTACTTTATTTATTTTTGCACAGTTCATTTTTTTTTAAGTACACCTGTCCACATCCTCATTTAGACAGTCCTCTACAACATAACTGGAGTCCATCTTTATAGAAAAATGTCCATCTTCGTTCCTGGTTTTGCGGTCACAGAAAATATCCTTATTTTTTCCATCTTCTCTTATATGTTGTGAGAATATCTACAGTACTGAACAGGCCCAGAAGATATTTGAATGATTTCCAGTCATCCAACATTTTCTTCAACATAAAGCTAATACCAAACCGTTATTACACATTGAAACTAATAATAGAGTCCTGAAATGTCTAATTTATTATCTTCCAATCAAATTATATCCAGAGATGAATGTTGAGACCATATATTAAAGAAAAAAAATGAAAGATTAATTAATTAACTTCAATATCATGTATTTCTGGATTTGCTGCCTTGCTGAGTTTTTGTTTCACCTCTCCTAAGTACAGGAAGGATCCATGCTATCTGTTGCCACATGTCAACACTTCTTCATCTTTTGCAGATGTTTTTTATCTTTTGCTCTTTCTACTTTTAGTTCATTACATTAGTCATGTGGGGACTTAAAACATTTAATGTTGACATATTGTATTAGCCTGTGAGTTTACGGCCCTGCAGACATGCAGAATATGGGGTCCCTTAAGTCGTCATCAGACTGCATAAAATGTGCAACACTTTTGAGTCATTTTTGTTGTTTTCAAAACCTCTCTCAATCTGCCAGATGGTAGCACTACAAGAAGATTTACATATTGTAGGGTAACTTTACACATGTCTCTGTATGGATAACTGCAGGAAGGCTAATCAATCTAGACATGCGTGATGTGGTTTAATCTGATATTGTTGTAGGCTGCTTTTGCATTTTTCGGTTTTATCCGTGCTTATTTATCATGTGGGGATTTAAATTGACAGGCTGATCCGAGGTTGACTGTAATCCTCTCTGTAGAGCCTGTTGTAAATTGACCACAGCAGGTTCTGTTGACTGTCAGTATATCCATATCTGTAGTGAATGTAAAATCATAAGACAGCTGTAGTCTACCACCGCCTATTTGGATGCATCAGTGTATTTTTGATGAAGAAAAAGGGTTATACTGTCATATAGCAGTAATATACAGTCAGTTTGAATGCACCTACAGAACAAACAAAACATGCACATTTGGAATTGAATTTGGAAAAGTGAGTGACCTAACTTGGAAAAACAATTATTTTAATTTCACATATTTGCATCTTTGGATTTTCAACCAGCAGAAACACATTTTATTTTCTGCTTCCAATACTTTACTTAATGTTTCTTAAACTCTGGTCCATTTCTCTGCTCCACTTGAGGTCATCTGTGTCAACAAACAACAAAAGATGCTTGTGACAGATGAAACACCAGGGAAACTTTATGATGTGTCCTGTTTCATCAGTGCCCCTTTCTCTCTCGATAACTCTAATAATTCTGCCACTTCTCTCTCTCACACTCCTCTTTCTTTACTATGAGCCTTTCTCTGACTTACACTCCTGTCTTGTTTGCACTGACACTGTAAAGGATAAGCTGTGTGAATGTGGAGAGGTAACATGATATCCTCTAGAGTGGCTCTACTCCAAGGGCCATCAGGAAGGTTAGAAAGCAAACAGAGAAAAAAGGTTTTGTGTTTTTTTCCTGCTGTACAGGACTCATATTGGCTGTCTTATGCTTGTCTTGGAGTTTGATATAAAGTATACCCAAATACCAAGAGGCTGCTAGTTGGTTGGCCGGAGACTACGAGTGTTATCCCTTTATCCCTTTAATCTGCAGCGTAACGGTTTGAGTTCCCTCTGTGTGTCTGTTGGCTGCCCCGAGGCGCCCAGAGACTCGGCAGCAAATGGCCTGCTACTCTTATCAGCACCTCTCTCCCCCTCTGCCTCACTCTGTCTCCCTCCTCCTACTCCTCCTCCATCCCTTCGCCCCTCTCTCCCTGTCATCAGTAGCCGTCTGCTACATAATCCAATTATTTTTTTAAGCCGACACGCTCTGTAACTTGCCACAAACTCTACGGATGACGCCGCTCTGCATCACGTACGCACATCCACACATAAACACTTAGACACACTCCATATGCACACTGTTACTGAGCATTTGTTACTGCAAATATCTTTTTACAGATAAAGGTCATGCAAAGTGCATATTCATGCTAAAAAACTATAAAAATAAAAGATCACATTTAGCATATTTACTACTGCGCTTACTGGTTGTACATTGTAGTTGCCCCTTCTCCTTGTTTTGTCTATTTTTGGGTGTCCTAACAGAGGACTTTGGCCTCTGCTGTCACCCTCTGATTCACTGTACCCTTGAGGTGACTCTGTCTCTTTCTGTGTGTTGTCCTTTGCCTCTCTGCTATGTTTTTACCAGCTAATGCATCTGTCTTCACAGACACAACACCTGACACAGAAGGTCCTGCTCCCTCTTTGTGTGTGAGTGTGTGTGAGTGTGTGTGAGTGTGTGTGTGTGTGTGTGTGTGTGTGTGTGTGTGTGTGTGTGTGTGTGTGTATCTATCTCTGTCCTTATGGGAATCAAATGTCCTCACAAGCGTAGAAAGATAAAGAAAGCCCTCAGGGAAGAGGACAATTTGTCTTTGGAAACCCCTTTCCCCCCCACACCTTTCTGACGTTGGATTGGGAAGGGGGGTAACATCTCCCAAACTAGTTCTAAGATGTGTTGTCCCTTGGGTTAGACATGTAGTGCATTACAACAATATCTAAACTGGGCTGTGTGAGTGAATGGTTGTATGCCTGTACATAAACACATATAATACCCTCACTTTTCCCCTTCTGTTCTGTTTTAAAGAGGCCAATTCCTCCATCAGTCAACACTTTGTGTGCTAAATAGCCCTTCAACGTAAAATAAATGTTATTTTTGCAGTGTCATGGTATGACTGCCCGCATCACTGCATCTTAAAAACACAACACACGTACTGTAAAATTGCTGGCGTAAAGTAAATAGTAAATGTGCAGTGGCAGACATGACAGGGTAATTAATCCCCTGCATTCTGCAATTTCACCCCAGTGCAAATCTTGACAAGTATTTCTGCCGCAAAGGGGCAGCGAGTGTCACAAAAAGAGCTGCGCTTGGTTGTTTTTGATGCTGACGCGACAACCGTCAAGAGTAACAGATGGGGTGTGTGTGGGTGTGTGTGGGAGACTAGGGCTGACTAGAGTATGTGTTTGATCTGAATCTCAACAGAGGGAGTGTGAGCAGGACCTTGTGTCTGTCTGGAGGAAGACGTTTGGGAGATTGTCTGATTCCCTGAGATGAACAGACAGTCTTGGTCCCTTTCTGGGGAGAAAAACAAGTGGTATCTGGTTGATTTGTGGAGCTCTCAGACTTTAGTTGATACATTTCTTTACCGTTCTTGCTGTTTTCCACACTATCCGGCAGTCTGCATACATATTGTGAAGAAAGTGTCTTTGCTATAAGACAATGCTGAATTGTAATGCACTGTTTCTCTGGGCATCTCAATCAGAGACCAGACTTGGCCTTACTGTATGTTTTATCTCTGTTTGTGTTGTTGTGTTAAAGCTATTTAAATGTTGTCTTTTGTATTGCACAAATGTGGTTGCACATTTCTATAAGTGAATTCTGGGTAAGTACACGTCATTTTGTGTCCAGGTGCCACTTGCACAAGTGTGACTGTAAAGGAATCCCTCCATCGTGTAGGTTGCAGCTGATCCATCTATGAGCCACAAACCATCAACACCAGATCCTCCTCCATTGCCATCAGTGTGGCGTTGCCCATCCCTCATTACTGTGTGTGTGATATCTCCGTGTCGTGCTTTTGCACTCATACCCCTCATCCTAACCTGACCTGTTTCCCACAGGGAGAGTTTTTTGGGGAGGGAGGGGTTGGACAAGCAAGGTGGGATGGGAAAGGGTGGGATGGGGTGGTTCCTCTTCCTGCTCTCCCTCCCTCCCTCCACCTTGTTTTCTACCTGTGTCTCTATATAATGTTCACCTGTACCTCTTTGACTTTTTCTCATTTCCTTGCCATTTTTTTTCTGTCCGCTCTGCTCTTCTCCTCTGCCTACTTTCTTCTGTCTCTCCCTCGCTCTGCTTCTCTCTGTTGCGATTAACTGGGCTCTGTCTTTATGTCGTATGTCCTTTTAGGCCCACGCCGTGCATCGCTGGCTAATCGATCAGGACAGTAGTGTGAGCTCTGAGATGCCGGATGGCCAAGGAGTATGGCACTTTGATGATGAAGTAAATATCTGCAACACGTATATCTGGCTTTTCCTATTTCTATATATCTATATGTATATATATATTCTGTATTTATGACCATCTTGTATCTGTCACTTAAAGTTTGTGTCACTGTTGTTGCTCTGCTGTTGTTGTTTTTTATCTTTATCTCTCTTGTTTTTGTTGTGTGTTGCTTATGGTATTGTAGTTCTGGTTCCTTTGACTTTCTAGTGTCGCTGTTGTGCTGTGAGCTGATTCAGTCAGGTGTCGTGGGATCAGACTGGAGCTTTTTCTTTGTTCCCGTTTTTGCTTGACGTATTGTACTAACTTGCTGATTTTTTTTTGAAGTGGTTGTTTTTCTTTTTGCGTTTTTGGTGTTGTTCTTTTAGTCTTACACATTGATCTATAACATTAGTGTGTATCTGTATCTATTTTCACATCTATATCAGTGTCTGTGATTTCTCTGGAAATGTTCTCAAGCAGCATATTACATGGCAAGAGTCCACGGGCAAAATATAGATAGATTTGACACATTTCCTATCGACTGGATACAGGTTTTCAGCACGTCTGCCTATGCTTCTACACAAAGTATTTCACACAACACAGGTTCACAGTAGTGATAAAAGACACAGTTCAAGTATTTTTCCTGTGGGTTCTTCTGATTTATAAAATATGCTTGTGTCATTTGTACCACTGTGTTCGTGTTTAGGATTAAATCAAAGTGTGTGTGTGTGTGTGTGTGTGTGTGTGTGTGTGTGTTAGAGGAAGTGTGTGTGTTAGAGGAAGTGTGTGAGGCATATGTGTGTGTTTTTTGGGACGACTTCTTTATTCTTATCAGTGTGTTTGTGTGCATGCTTTATTTCTGTCTGTGCATGACCTTAGACTGTGTATTAGTATTAGATTTGACTTGAATGTCCGTCTGTGTCTCCGTCTGTGTTGTGTCTGTGCTTCAGTCTATGTTTGTGTGTTTTCCACTGTGGTTTTTCAGCTGTAGATGCTGTGGTTGTGCCTGTCTCTGTTCGTGCCTTTGATCTGTCAGTGTTGTGTTTGTGTATTGTGGCTGTGAATTTCCTATGTCACTGTTTGTCATGTGCTGTGCCTGTGCTTCGTTGTGTTTTATCTGTTTTAAACAGTCAGGGACACGTTTGCCAAAGGTTTTATTGTACCTATCTAATAGATGATCTTGAGTCCATTTCCACTCTGTGGAGGAGAGATTATCTAAGTGCAATAAAGCTGCTGGGAAACTTGCTCCAGACGACCCTTGCCCATGATGATTTGCCCTCAAATCCTACCTCCCCTCTTGCTCTCATGTCAAATTCCCAATCTTACTCTCCTGATCTCCATATTGCTCCCAAACACTCTGGAGCATCATTGGCTTAACCTTTCAATGAACCTTAATTAAACCATTTTCAGCTGCCGAAGTAAAGCATTTGGAAATGCAGGCATAAGAACAAAAACATTGGACACATTTAACACAGAATGAAGGTAATATGCAGTTTTACACACAACAATATGGAGTATTGACTTTTTTTCTGTGATGCTCAGGAATGCGTGTGCATTGGTCAATTTTATTTTTCCTTTTTTTATTGAATTTTCATAGCTTTTTGTGTGAATGAGTGAAAAAATATGTATTTTTATTTGGCTGTCCTTATCGCTCAGTTAGGACTATATACGGTATATGTCATCCTAATAGAAGTAAAGACTCAATGAAGCTGGGACTGTTGATCCAGTCTATGTTCTTCTAGTTTCCAAGTGGGACCACTGATGGTTTGCAAATTACATAAATAACAAGAAGTGAAGATAATGAATACAGGATACAGGGGGAGTATGGTGAATGTTAAGTGGGAGCAGAAACATTCGAACACACAGAGTGCAGAGACAGAGAGAGTGGCGCAGTGATAGATCGTCCTGAAGATCCCAGTTCCCCTCACTGGCCCTGAGCCAACGCAGCAGCATAAACTAAACTCTACAACAGGAAGTCTGCTTACTCAACTAGTGTTTCCTAGAGAGTGAGACAGGGTCCCTTTCTGCCAGCAGCCCTCAACTCCTATCTTTACTGCCCCAGTCATGCATCTTAAAGGAAAGCTACAGTTTATTACAACCACTCCGCTCCAACCACCCATTTAATCTATCAGAAAAACATTGTACACACCAAGGAAATTAATGAGTTATGAAAATGCTGCGAACAGGAACGGCAAGACAATCATATGGGTTGTAAACAAGACAACATTTTAGCCTGATTTATCTAAAGTCAAGTCCTTAATTTTCAGTCATTGGACGAGTGAGTATGAGTAACTGCATGCACAATTAGCGAGGACGCCAATCAGCCTTGTTGCCTACTTATTCAGGGGCCAACCACAGCACTGCAACTAAAATATCCTCATATGTTCCAAAAGCATTTTTGGCATAGGCCACTATTTAAAAAGAGCTGTCTATAAAACTGTTTTTAAAATGTTTGTAAATGTAAAAAAAAATTCAGTCAAATGAACGGGTGCCATCTTAGAGTTTGGTAGTTGTCACTTTGGGTAATTATTTTACCTTTGTTTTCACTTTCAAATAAATTTGACAAAGCTGGGAGTTTGCTTACGTCCTGATTGTCTGACTGCTCGTGGTTGTTACCCTGCTGGACCTAGTTTTAGCCAAGTTGCTGCTTTTGGAGATTTCAGCAATGAATGTGGTGGATACATTTTCATCATAACAGATGGCAGAAGCAAGGAAAATAAAAGTAATAGACCATAGTTTTTTTTTAAAGTTCACTCCAGCTTAATTTTATTATTCTCAACCCGCTAAGACTAAAAGCATTTAGAATAATGCAGATTGTCAATCAGCAGCTTGGTGATATAAAACTCCCAGAAATCCTCAAACTTGTCTCACAAACCATGACTCTTTCCCTGAGGGCCGATTTAATTTACACCCAAACGTAACGCTCTATCAAACTCCCTGGCCCACCCCACCCCCTCCTGTAGGACAGAATTGTGAGATGTCAAAGGTCTGTGTAAAGGCCCCATCCCCTTTGCCACCAATAATAGTTAGTGGGCCTGAGGAATATTCCTTATCATCCCACAGCTCTAATTACCCCTCAGTGATTCCTTGGAGACAGATGCTCAGGGAGCCAAGCCCCATTTGTCACAGTGCGGCTGCATGGCAGACTCAATATAAAAAAAAGCAAACTGTCACATTCTGCACTGTCACATAAATTCTCCCCCGTCTCAGTTTCTCTTTTCCAGCTGCTCCCCAGCTCACTGTAGATGCAGACTACATTAGGAAGCCCATTCATGTCCAGCCACCAGCAGTTGGCTGTAATTTGTTTCGGCTAGGGGGGGGGCAGAGTTTAATTTACATGTGAAAGGCCATGGCGTATTCAAATATTGTAACTCTCATTTTTGTCCCAGGGTTATTGATACCAGCTTCACAGAATTCCTATTAAAGGTAGAGGAGGATTTACTGCAACTGTGCAAAACTGTAGAAGTCGTGTAATAATGTCTGTTGGCAAGATATCAACTTAAGGAAGAGGACAGTCTAGCAGGATTCTCCTCGTCTTGCTGACCCATTAAAAAACTGATCTTTTCTAGGTTTTTGCAACAGTGAGACTCTCCTGGGAGCAATTTGGCCTACAAAGAATGCTTTCAATGGAGCCATCCAAAGTAACTATAACCTTAATGGCTTTGTAAATGCAGAGCACGCCTACAGAACAGCACTATACTGAGTTGAAATTCAAACTTTAAGTAAGAATCCATGTAGCATTGCTGGGGGCAGCATTTTCTTTATGAACAGTAACTGAACATAGTTATGATACTATAAGTGTTGCAAAGCAGCACATTTCACGAATTCAAACGTATAAATGGGGCCCATAAAATGATAATCATGAGGCTGAAATGAAATAAGTGATGCTTCTGCCATACGCAAGTCACTGTATCATGACAAGTGTACATAGTTTGTATTATTTTGTCTCAAAGCAATGTGAAGGACATTCTTCCCTCTCGTTTAGATTCAAGGATTTAGGGAACTATGTCTTGACTATTTCACTTTTCAAAATCTGATTAAACCTTTTAAGTTTTGTCACCTGTGACCCTTCCTAAACTTGTATACTTCTATTTCATTTATATTGATTTAACTTATTTTCCTTCAAGACATGTTGTTTGTGACTTGTGTTACTTTACCCACAGTTTTTACTTTGGTTGACCTTTGTTTTTTCCTTTTCTGTTGGCATTGTCGGCACCTTAGTTATCACCTGTTTGAGTTTTTATGTGACAAAGAGAGAGAAACTGAGCAACAATGTGCATGCATGCATGCATGTGCATGTGTTTTAGGGGAATGCGCAGAGTGCATGGTTAAGGTTGAAGTATACTCCAAAAGAAGGGTTGGTCGGAAAGTCTGAATGCTTCAGAAAACTCCTTTGCGACGGAAAATCATTCATTCTTACTTTCAGCCAAGATTGGCAAAGTTTTTAGCTGGTGTAAAACTTTTCCCAGTTCCAAGTCCCCCACAAATATCCTGACATGCCTTCTTCCACCCGGTCAGCATTAGCAGGGATGAAGACCTGGTTGGCTGTCTGAGAATGAAGAGTATGACCGAAATCAAGAACAAAATCTAAACAATAGTCAGGACCAGTGATGGGAATAACGGCGTTACTTTTTTCAGTAACGGGTAAGCAATCTCTTCCCATGTTAATAACACCGTAGAAGCTTTTCTTTTTTCTTTTTTTTCTTTCATCAAACCAACTAGATCTCTGAGACAAGAGGCAAAGACTTTTTTTCTTCCTTGGTTAGTGGGCAGTGCACAAGACAAGCGCATAAATGCGGAGGATTGGCTGAGGTTGAGTACAATTTCATCGTAAGCCAATCAGAAGTACAGTTGGGCTGGTGTTCGAAAGCACGCATTGTTGGACACACAACAAACAGCACAAGTGAGTCAGTCAACGAGAGACCGGTATGTCGAGCCCAAATGAGGGTCATTAAGTATCAAAAGTTCCAAAACATCTATTGTCTTTTTTGTATCCATCCACTACGTAAACAATATCTACATACATGGCATTTGATTGGAGGCTAGTCTCACTTTGTCCCACAGCAACATTAAAATAGTTTAGATGTGTGTACATTGTTTCTGTTAATGTATTGTAAGTGTCCATTACATTATAATATTCAGATTATCATAAATAATTAAACATGCACATGTATTTTAAGTCCAGTTAAATAGTAGTGGAGGTGGGGTCACATTTAAGCATTTCAAAATGTACTGGAAAGTAACGCAAGAGTTACTTTCTGAAGTAACTAGGTACGTTTATAGATCAGCTCAGTGTTTCACAGACACTCTCTTTCTGAGCTAAACCTGGTTTTAAATTATGGTTTTCCTTTTATGGTCTGTGTGAAAAACCATAACTTGTGCTTCATGTAGATGTGATGTTATGTCACTGTATATTTTTATTTAATTATTGTAATGGAAAGTAGCAGCCCAGCTCTGCATAGTAGTGGCAAGGATCAAAGAAACTAAACAACGGCAAGGCTAAATAGAAGCTGATGATGAAACGCGTTCGGTTTTCCCCACAATGACTAAGAAGACTTTTAGCCTACCTGTGAGTGCTGGTGTTTTTGTTTCTTTAATTTGATTGTTGTCAACACTTAAAGGAGGCTACAGATTCATTTTGGTAACAAACCATGCATTTACTTTGTAATTTGAAAGGCCACATCCAGGTTTCCTCTGGAGCATTTCAGAACCTTGTAATATGGCATAATTATTCTATTCTATTTTACTAATCTATTTTAATTTTCTTTCAGCCCACCACGATTAAACCTAAAGTGTTTGTCGCTCAACACCAGCAGTCTATGATGCAGCTATTATAATTATTTACTGTGGAGTAACTGGATAGCCCATACTGGATTAGAGCGTAGCTCAACACAACCAGGAGTTAAGAGTTGAGACAAAATAAAACATGATGGACAAAAATATCAGTATGTATGTTTATTAGTAGTGTTAGGCCCACCTCCACCTAAATCCTTATTAGGCGTGCAAAATAGGGACCAACCAAAAGTCTGTACGTCACTTCTTCAGGCTCGGACTGAGCTGCAGACTCTTCTTTGACTCATAATCTTGCCACAAAATCTTACCACCTCGGTATGACAACCAACTTGTCACACCACCTGTTTATGTATTCATTTTTTAACAGAAAACAACTGGGCCGCTTCACATTTTTTGGACAACGGGTTGCACAACCTTGTTCCGTTTGAGTATACCGCCGCTTGAAGTGTACGCCTGCATAATGGAAGGTTGCTGATTGTGAGCTGCATATGTGTGTATTGAATTTGACTAAGTGTGTGTGTTATGCACCTGCATGTACTCTACTGTAGGTGAATGTGTGTGTTGGCGCGTACGTGAGTGGTCATGATGAGTGCCTCTACAGTCCCTGACAAAAGTCTTGTCGCTTGTGTACAAATTGACCTGAAGTGCCGCTGAAATATATTTCTAATCAAGATTTATTTACAAGAAATGGCTCATTTTAATCCCAACAGCTTTTGTAATAATGTTTCAGTGCAAAAAGAAACTGTCAAAAAGTATTCTAATATTCACAGCTTGGTAAAGCCCATTGAGTCAATTTTTGCAAAGACATAAGTGTTGTCGCCTTGTCATATGAGCTTCACCTGTGACTAATAACGGATCAATTAGGTCTCAGGTGTGTATAAAAACAACCCCAGTACACTAGACCTTCACATCAACTGCAACTAGACCTCTGCAAACAGGCCTAAGATTCACCCTGAGACTAAAGTTTTGATTATCAAGAGGCTGAAGACCAGATCCACTGCTGATGTGGCAGACACCTTCAGTGTGTCTCAGCGTCAAGTACAGAGAATTAAAAAAACATTTGAAGATACTGAGAGATTCGGAGATGTTTTTGACAAGCCCAGGTCAGGCAGACCCCTCAAGACAACTGCTCGAGAGGACCGTTTGTTGGCTCGAAAATCCAAGGCCAGCCCATTTTCCACTGCAGCAGAGCTCCACCAGACCTGGTCCCCTGAAGTCCCTGTGTCAACCAGAACGGTTTGTTGGATTCTGTCTTGAAATGGCCTCCATGGTCGAATCAGTGCCCAGAAGCCAGCACTAAACAAAAGACAATTGAAAAACTGTGTGGCATTGCCAAGGCCCACAGCTTGCTAAAAGGATGGACGCTGGAGAAGTGGAAGAAAGTGGATTTTTCAGATGAATCTTCTGTTGAATTACACCACAGTTGCCGCAAATATTGCAGGAGACCTACTGGAGCCCGCATGGATCCAAGATTCACCCAGAAAACAGTGAAGTTTGGTGGCGGAAAAATCATGGTCTGGGGTTACATCCAGTATGGGGGTGTGCGAGAGATCTTCAGGGTGGAAGGCAACATCAATAGTCTCAAATACCAAGAAATCTTAGCTACCTCTTATATTCCCAACCATAAAAGAGGCCAAATTCTGCAGCAGGATGGTGCTCCATCGCATACTTCCATCTCCACTTCAAAGTTCCTCAAGGCGAAGAAGATCAAGATGCTCCAGGATTGGCCGGCCCAGTCACCAGACATGAACATCATTGAGCATGTGGGGTAGGATGAAAGAGGAAGCATGGAAGACCAGACCAAAGAATATTGATGAACTCTGGGAGGCATGCAAGACTGCTTTCCTAGCTATTCCTGATGACTTCATCAATACATTGTATGAATCCTTGCCAAACCGCATGGATGCAGTCCTTCAAGCTCATGGAAGTCATACAAGATATCAAATTTGAATCTCACAGCACCGCTATTTAATTTGCTGACATATTTTAGTATTTGCAGTAAATTTGTTCAATTTATGTATAGGCGACAACACTTTTGTCTTGCCAAAATTTGACCTTTCAGTCTTGTTTAAATAATAAATCTTTTTTTAGTGAAACTAATTTATTTCAGTGCATTGAACATTATTTGGGAGGGTTTTAGCTTTTCATATGAGCTATTTCTTACACCAATTGATTAATTAAAAGTCAGGTTAATAGCAGGTGTTTCTACAAAATAGATAAGCGACAAGACTTTTGTCAGGTACTGTATGTATTTGTGAGCGTGTGTTTGAATCTGTATGTGTGTGAGGCAGCATCAAAGTAGGCAGATGGAGGCAATGGAGTAATTGGCGTTGGTTTTAGTATCTCTCTTTTGACTGACCTTGCAGTGACTGATGAGAGCATCTCCCTTAATTGCGTATATATTTATTATTTATTATATTAACACGTCAATCTGAGATACACATGGCAGCTCAGCATCTGGCCCCTGAGGCAGCAGATATGAACTCTTTGAATGAAAAACGGCATAAAATATGTATTTATTTATAAATTAAGAGCTGGCCATATATTGAAGTCTCTATGGGTACCTCTGTGCTACAGGCAGCCACTCTGCCGCTTTAGCGGACATAACGTGATGATGGAAAGTGTGCGTAAGGGGGCGGTGGGGAAGTAAGAGAGAAACAGAGGGTCTGACTCAGCAAAGCTGTGCAGATGAAAATGCCATCATACTGATCAACAAGACTGTGGAAGAAGATACTGTATGAACATCCACTGAGGCACACGTTCAGTGAAGCTCCCCAGGCACATTTCCTTGATCAACACAGTTGCCACTGTGTCCCTTCTGTCAGCTATGCCGAGTACCTCTCGCTCTTGCCATCCATCTCTTTTTTCATCTTTTTATTCCAGGCCTGTTTCCACTCTTTCTGGTATGAACTGAGACAAGCCCAAACACATGTTTTGAAATGCCACTGTCCTCATATAAATGGTAATGACACACTGTAAACAGACATACAGACAGATTTAAAATGTAGTGCATGTGGCTGGGTTGGCTCAGCAGGCGCACATGTACTTTGAGGCTTATTCCTCAACGCAATGGTCCAAGTCCGATCTGATACTATTTCCAGCATGTCTTACCCCTCTCTCTTCCCTTCATCACCTAGTTGTCCTATCAAATAAAGGCAGAAAAGCCCAAAAATAATCTTTAAAAAATAAATACAAATGTAGTGCACTGAGAACAATGAACTCCAAAAGGCAAAGGACTCATAGGGTGCCACATAGGGTCACCCACAAAGTTACTAATGGGATGTTAATTTAGGATATTATATATACAGTGGTGTGAAAAAGTGTTTGCCCCCTTCCTCATTTCCTGTTCCTTTGCATGTTTGTCACACTTAAGTGTTTCGGAACATCAAACCAATTTAAACAATAGTCAAGGACAACACAAGTAAACACAAAATGCAATTTGTAAATGAAGGTGTTTATTATTAAAGGTTAAAAAAATCCAAACCATCATGGCCCTGTGTGAAAAAGTGATTGCCCCCTAAACCTAATAACTGGTTGGGCCACCCTTAGCAGCAACAACTGCAACCAAGCGTTTGCGATAACGTGCAATGAGGTTTTACAGCGTCCTGGAGGAATTTTGGCCCCTCATCTTTGCAGAATTGTACCTAATTCAGTTACATTAGAGGGTTTTCGAGCATGAACGCCTTTTTAAGGTCATACCACAACATCTCAATAGGATTCAGGTCAGACTTTGGCTAGGCCACTCCAAAGTCTTCATTTTGTTTTCTTCAGCCATTCGGTGGTGGACTTGCTGGTGTGTTTAGGATCATTGTCCTGCTGCAGAACCCAAGTTCGTTTCAGCTTGAGTACACGAACAGATGGTCGGACATTCTCCTTCAGGATCTCTTGGTAGACAGCAGAATTCATAGTTCCTTTTATCACGGCAAGTCTTCCAGGTCCTGAAGCAGCAAAACAGCCCCAGACCATCACACTACCACCACCATATTTTACTGTTGGTATAATGTTCTTTATGAAATGCAGTGTTCCTTCTACGCCAGATATACTTGGACACACACCTTCCAAAGAGTTCCACTTTTGTCTTATCGGTCCAAGAATGTTGTCCCAAAGTCTTGGGGATCATCAAGATGTGTTGTGGGAAATTGAGACGAGCTTTGATGTTCTTTTTGCTCAGCAGTGGTTTTCTCCTGTCAAGAGGCCATTTTTGCCCAGTCTTTTCCTGATGGTGGAGGCATGAACGCTGACCTTAACTGAGGCAAGTGAGGCCTGCAGTTCTTTGGAGTTGTTGTGGGTCTTTTGTGACCTCTTGGATGAGTCGTCGCTGCGCTCTTGGGGTAATTTTGGGCGGCCGGCCACTCCTGGGAAGGTTCACCACTGTTCCATGTCTTCGCCATTTGTGGATAATGGCTCTCACTGTGGTTCGCTGGATTCCCAAAGCTTTGGAAATGGCTTTATAACCCTTTCCAGACTGATGGCTCTCAATTACTTTCTTTCTCAATTGTTCCTGAATTTCTTTGGGTCTCGGCATGATGTGTAGCTTCTAAGGATCTTCTGGTGGACCTTACTGTGTCAAGCAGCTCCAATTTAAGTGATGCCTTGATTGTGAACAGGTGTGGCAATAATCAGGCCTGGGTGTGGCTAGAGATATTGAACTCAGGTGTGGACAACCACAGTTATAGTATGTTTTAACAAGGGGGGCAATCACTTTTTCACACAGGGCCATGATGGTTTGGATTTTTTTTCACCTTTAATAATAAACACCTTCATTTACAAATTGCATTTTGTGTTTACTTGTGTTGTCCTTGACTATTGTTTAAATTGGTTTGATGTTCCGAAACACTTAAGTGTGACATACATGCAAAGGAACAGGAAATGAGGAAGGGGGCAAACACTTTTTCACACCACTGTACTATATATATACTGTTGACAAAAGGTTTTCTCTTAGCTTGTCATATGTACAGAACCAAGAAATGGCAGTAATCTGCAGTGCAGCTGTAATAAAGTTTAATAGCGTAACATTTTTCAACTTTTGAAAACCAACCACCAAGATGCTTTTAGTTTGTCCCTTAGATTCAAAGGGAAGGGGTTTCTTTCTAGTCTCTACATTTGTAACAGACATTTAAGAATTACAGTGTACACTCTTATTTCTCCGCTGACGTGGTATTTTCTCAAGCTCAAAGTAAATGTTAAATTTGCTTAAGGAGTGCTACCTTTACTGTTTCTGTGCTGGACAATGTTTACAAAATTGCTACCCTTATCACTTAGCACATCGTCTGAGCTGAGGGTTGTCAGTGACTCTGTGAAATTGTGTAAATTGATGTAAATAAAAGGAGGCTGATTGAGGATGAAACAAAACATTGTAAGCATCGTCGTTACTGTTAGAGATCACAGACAGCTGAATTTTACCAGTGAAACAGGGTGACATTTTTCTTTTTGCTGCATTTATCCCTAAGAGCACATTTATATTCTCATGGGACTTTTAATGGAATGGCATTATCTCCCACTTTAACCAAGTTGTGTGAACAGTGGCAGGTGAACTCCAAGTCCTCGTGGACAGGACAGTACATTAATTCTGAATAGAGTCTTAGAACTTGGGCGGCTTCAGCTCTGCGTCTATTAACACAACTAATTGAATTATAGTGTGGCTGCTCGGATCCTTACTGTTGCTGACTCGAGGCCAGTTGTGACTGATGGTTAGAGCCTTTGTTTTAAGGTATAGGGTCTGTGTTTCTCTGAGTGCTTAGATACTGCGTTAAAACAAGAGACGGAGACAAAGAGAGTTGTGAGGACAGATTCTGTCCCCAGTTATGCCCTTTCTCTCTCCTCCTGCACATCTTCACTTTGTATTTCCCCTTCTCTACTATATCTCTCTACTTATGAAGATTAATGGCAGCCTGGCCCTTAGCAGACAGATTGCTGCTGTCATTCTTCTCTATTGCCTTCATCCTTTCTGCTCTCCTCCCTCGTCGAGTATTTCTAACTCTCTGTTTTTGTCTTCCACAGGTCAGTCTGGCTTTGTCACGTTGAGGCGCATGTGCATTTGTTGAGGTGTCTATATGTAACAGGGGTTCATGGAAAGAAATCACAAACAGCAAGGGAAACTGCCACAATGTGCATGTTTTCCATGCTACTTTTTTAAATAGGACTGTAACAATATGAAAAATAAAACGGAAATTCGCGACACTCAGATCCACGAACCTGTGTTGGTGGGAGAAGGCAGAATCGCGACACACCTTTTCCAACTCCCAGAGTTATCCTTCCCGTCCAGATCCGGTGCCACCACATCGTTAACTTACTAGTAGTCCTTGTGGTGCCTTATTCCTGTTTTCTCTGGTAAATTTAGCTAACTGTACAGACAGCTAAAAGCAAAAGAGGGGGCATTAGAAATGCTAACGGAGGTATAACGTTACAGGCGGTCGATGTTTTACTGGTGTAGTGCATTTTAATTAGTTAACGCCTAATTTGCATATCAATGTCGCAATTGTGATGACGTTATTAGACACAGATTTTACTGTAGCTGTTCACCTGTACTGTCTCCATTAAGTACTGTACTTTAGCCTGTAGGGCCATGATGCACACAAAAAAGTGTGAAATAACTGAAAACATGTCTTTTATTCTAGTTTCTTTAAAATAGCCACCCTTTGCTCTGATTACTGCAGTCTTGAAGGAGTTCCCAGAGATGCTCAGCACTTGTTGGCCCTTTTGCCTTCTCTCTGCGGTCCAGCTCTCCCCAAACCGATTGGGTTCAGGTCCAGTGACTGTGGAGGTGCAGCACTCCATCACTATCCTTCTTGGTCAAATAGCCCTTACAAAGCCTGTATAGCCAGTGTGTTTGGGGTCATTGTCCTGTTGAAAAATAAATGATGGTCCAACTAAACGCAAAACCAGATGGGATGGCATGTCGCTGCAGAATGCTGTGGGAGCCATGCTGGTTCATTATGCCTTCAATTTGGAATAATTCCCTAACAGTGTCACCAGCAAAGCACCCCCACACCATCACACTCCTCCTCCATGCTTCACACTAGGAACCAGGCACGTAGAATCCATCCGGTCACCTTTACTGCATTGCACAAAGACCATTCCTTCCACCATTCCTGCTATTTGACCATGAAGGCCTGATTTGCCCAGTCTCCTCTCAACAGTTGTTCTAGTTTGGTATTTATCTGGTCTCTAATCTGAGCTGCTGTTAACTTGCGATTTCTGAGGCTGGTGACTCAGATGAACTTCTCCTCAACAGCAGAGGTGACTCTTGGTCTTCCTTTCCTGGGGCGGTCCACATGTGAGCCAGTTTTGTAATAGCGCTTGATGGTTTTTGGGACTGCACTAGAGGACACATTCAAAGTTTTTGCAATTTTCTGGACTGACTGACCTTTATTTCTTAAAGTAATGATGGCCACTTGTTTCTCTTTACTTAGCTGATTGGTTCTTGCCAAAAAAAACAGTTGTCCAATAGGGCTGTCGGTTGTGTATCAACCTGACTTCTGCACAAGACAACTGATGGACCCAACTCCATTAAAAAGGCAAGAAATTCCACGAATTAACCGTGACAAGGCACACCTGTGAAGTGAAAACCATTTCAGGTGACTACCTCATGAAGCTCATTGAGAGAACACCAAGGGTTTGCTGCGCTATCAAAACAGCAAAGGGTGGCTACTTTGAAGAAACTAGAATATAAGACATGTTTTCAGTTATTTCAAAGTTTTTGTTACGTACATAATTCCACAATCTACAATGTAAATAGTCATAAAAATAAAGAAAATGCATTCAATGAAAAGGTGTGTCCAAACTTTTGGCCTGAACTGTACGTTGGTTACGCCTCTTGTACAGAGAAAATACAGAGCAGACCCCCCAGACCAATGCTCAATCTCAAATCTATTGAGCTTGGCCTGTTCTGTTAATAGCCAGACTAGTCAGGCTCTCTGTCTGCCTGCCTCGCTCTGTCTTGATTTGTTTAATTCAAGAAATACATTTGTTGGACAGGAAAGCTGTGTGCAAACAGGAATATAAACAAACAGGTAAAATGCTTTCAGAAAAAAGCGCACTTTCTCACAAGAAAGAAAAAGGGCAGGTGCTCAAGCCCCTTTTGATGTCTATGTGCGCACGTGCCTGAGAATATGAATATATATATCAGAGTGAGCCGATACGTGTGCTCTCACATAATGTGTAATCTGTCTGCAGAAGGACGCCAGTTTTTACACCCACTGCTGTTTACCCAATTTTTAAACCGCCCCTCTGTCGTCCGGGGCCCGAAAAAGTTAAATTTACTTGGGGGGGAGGAGCTGTGTGGTGTTGTGTGTGGTGTGTGTGTGTGTGGTGGGGTGGTGTGTGTGGGGGGTGTGTGTGTGTGTGTGGGGGGGTGTGTGGTGTGTGTGTGTGTGTGTGTGTTTTGTTTGTGTGGTTTTGTGTGTGTTTGTGTGGTGAGAGGGGAATTTGTGCTGGGGCCGGGAAATCTCCCTGCCCCAGCCCATACCCTCTTTGAACTGTTGAAAAGGCCCAAATACTACAAGCATCACCCCCTGCCACAGAGGGGCCATTATGCCAAATTGACATAGTAAAATTTCCAAATAGAACATACAGTACCATGCTTTTTTTTTAAACCGGACCAGCATAAATATAAATACTTAACCCTTTTTGGGAATGGGGGTCTTTCTTACCCAAATTAGTTTATTACAGCCTGGGGCTTTTTAGTTTACTACTTATCTGTTGGCTTTGAGGGGTTCTAGACCCCAGACCCTTTTCGATGTTTCCAAAATGCCCACCACCCCCTCTTTTGGGGGAAATTTGTCCACAAGCTAAAAAGCCAATAAGTTTCATGTCCCCTCCCACTTATCTTGACCTCCCCAAACAGTAAAAGGGGGGCCACTGGGTGTTTTAAGCAGCAACGGGACAGACCCTAGCTGGCGTTCCACCTGGTGAGTTTTTTTTTTTTTTTTCCCAAAACCCTTAATTTATGCCGAAAACTCCCAAAGAGGGGACGGTTAAGAAGCAGTTGACTTTAATATCGGGGTTTATTTTGGTTCCCCCCTTTTTTAAGACATCGGGACACAGGAAATTTAAAACCACCACTAGCAGCACCCCGTGGACAGCTGTGGGCCTTTTTCCTCCCAAAACAAGAGGGGCTCAACACATGCAATAGGGCTGCCCGCCCCACACCTAATAAAAACCCTGAAACAAAACCGGGAGTGGGGCCCCCAATCTTTAAAGGACCGGGAAAACCTCACTCACCCGGGAAACTCCCCTCCCTTACATTTCCCCACAAGGGAAATTTTTGCACACAAAGCCCTTGACTTTCCTGTGTTAGGGTTTTTCAATTTTTTGCCTCAAAATGCCAATTTTTTGGTTTTTCCAAAAACCCTTAAAAGGGACCCCTTCTCTAGACATATACATTATCTTTTTTAAAGAATAATTTTGAAAAACGGGGTTTTCCCAAAAGTTCAATTCCCTTTGGGTAAAATTACAAATCTACTCCTTCTACAGTCCCTCATTAAAAAATCAGAATTTTCAATTTCAAATTTTAACTACGGGACACAAATGTCTCCTATTAAACTAAAAAGCTCTTTTCCAGTGCGAAGTTTCACTTTTTTGGAAAATTTTAAATTCAATCAAAAATTGTCCCAAAGTTACAAAATCATGCCTACATTCATGGTTGAACTCAGTTTTTTGGGTGAGCCCCTTTCCCCCTTTCAAACGAGAATTAAAAACAGCCTTTTTTTTTTTTAAACCCCCTTACACATACGTATTTTCATTCTGCAATAAAAAAACCATTTTTGATTTGAAAAGGGGGTTTCCTTTTCGTTTTTGGGGGCTTGATAAACACCCCAAAAGAAACCCTTTCTTCATCACTCCCCTTGAGTCTGCCATTTCCTTTTAAAAAGAGGTCCTATTCGGGTTGGGAAACCTAATAAGTTATCTTTTTTCTCTCCAGAGGGGGAGAGTTTTTATTTCCCCTTTTTTTGGGGGGGGGGGGAAAAAAAACCCAACATGCTAATTTGTCAGCCCTTCAGGGCCTTAGGGGTCTGTGCCCCCCTCCCCCACATTCTTTGGCAGCGGAGCTCTCATCACTGTCCAAACCCAATACTGTGGACAGGAGAGACATCCCACGTGATGTTTTTTGCCCAGGTCACGGTCCAGTGGCACCGAGAGGTGCGTAGCCTTCTTTCTACATTGCCCCCTCCTTCCCCTCTCCTACAAGCATTTATCTCTCTGCATGGTTTTTGGCGGGCGAGGTTTTCCCCCCACAGTTAGCCAGGAGGGGGAAAGGAGGAGGGGGGGTGGGGGAGAAAAGGGGGGCCTTTTCAAGGGGGGGAATGCGGACCTTTATTAAAAGGGCGGGGGTTTTTGAAGGCGGGCCCCCTTGTGCTCTCCCCAAACCCCTGGGTCTGGCCCATTGTCACGGGGGGGGGTCAGAACCCCCCCCCCCCCCCCTCCCATCCTTTTTAACTGAAAAGTCACCTCCCAGATGAAACGGGACTGCTCTAAAAAAAAAAAACACTCTTTCTCCACAGAAAATCTAGCTATTCGGGATCCCCGGGTCCGTGAAAAAAAAAAGATTGTCGGCCCGGGCACAAAACAAAAGGAACAGAGATGGGGTGACATTTTGGGGAAAAAGGGGGACGGGAGAAAGGAGGATAAATTTTGGGGGACGAAAAGGTTTTTGGGGTGCAACAAAACGTGAAAGGTTTACAGGTTGATAGGTGTGGGGGCGGGAAAAATAGGGTTGATTGGGGGATAGAAGAGAGTGAAAAAAATTTTTAATTAAAAATTTGGATGGGGGTTTTGGGGGGGGTTTTTTTGGGGGGGGGGCAAAAAAATTTGAGGCAAAAGCAACAAAAGGAAGTCAGAAATTGGAGGAAAAAAAAAATTTTCCAAAAATGAGCCAGGATGTTTTGGGAGGAAAAAAAATGGGAGATTGGGGGGGCAACCCCCCTTTTTTTTGGGGTTGGGGTTTTTTGAAATGTTTCTTTAATACAGGCGAAATTTCCCCCAGAGAAAAAACCCCTGGGCCCCCCATCCCCCCAAAACCCCCCCCTTTTCCCCCCGGGGCCTTTCCCCCCCAAAAACCCCCGGGTTGCTCAAGTGTGTGTGTGGGCGGGCGGTGGCGTATGTGTGGCTGGGTCCGTTTATGTTGGGCGGGGGGTCTGCGGGGCCCTGTCCACAGCCCCCGCAGGGGGGAACAGGGAAAAGGGGCAGCTGGGGTTTGAAGAAAAACCGAAAACGTAAGAAAGAGAGAGTGGAGGGCCAACAGGCATGCCAGTCAAGATCGTCACTTTTGGAGTGAGTACCACCATCTCTGCTGCTGTCTGTCTCTTCTTCTGTTTCTTCTCTTTTCCTGTCCCTCTCTCCGTCCCTTTACGTTTTCTCTTTTCACCTATGCACTTCTCTACAACTCTTATTTTATCGATATCTTTTTTTGCAATGTTTTTGTCTGTCATAAAGTCCTCTGTTGCATTTTCTCAAATGTTATGCACCTGCCAATGCTTCCTCCTTTTATCCTTTTACATCAGACAGTGATGGGCCAATGCTTTCTTCACTGGCTTTGTACCCAGTTGTACAGTCCATTTCTTTCATATTTACTTTGTCTCTTACACATGAATATTGGTGTATCTGTATTTACTCTTTGTCTATTTTATTCAAGCGCTTTTTTTATTCTGCCCCTGCCTCTGTCTGTTTGCTTTCTGTTTGATGAGTACCGTTATTGTGCTGTCCGTCCTTCCACATATTCCCTTTTGGAGACTTCTCCCTGGCTCTTCAAACGTTTTTCTTGTTTTCAGGCCTGAATATGCCCTCGTCTATAGTAACAACAATGACTTAGAAATTGAGAGAACAGCGATCCAGGTCATAGATGAAAGTGTAAACATCGATCTGTCATTTGTGAAACTTTGTGACTAACTTATTAGGGTTTTAATCAAAGCTCTTAAGAATTAAATATGTCATTACTTTCTGCCCTAAACATAACCTGTGCCAATCAAAATCGTTAGACTTGGCCTCCCAGAGCAACATGGGAGGGAGCTTGATTGCCTGGGAGTTTCTTCGAGGGCTGTGATGCATGTGCGTCCAAGATTAGTGGAAGTGCGTATATATGGGTGTGTATCGTGTTCTGTTTTACCTCCTTAATCTTGTTTACGACTTAATTTGTTCCTCTGTTTGATGCTCAGATTGTATGATGTCAACCAGGATTAGCTGTGGTAAGTAAACTAGAGGTCAGTAAACTGATTAGTGGGTCAATTAATGGGATTCTTTCAGTGTGGCTTCACTGTAGACTATAGAGGATTTAATCTACTGAGCCAGCGGAGGTAATGGCAACACAGGGTGCATGCTCACACGGGGCTACTGCCTGGATGTTTAATGTTGTGTCAACTACTGTTTACCTTTGGGAAATGGAAAAGGAGATGATACAACTTGTAGAAATGTATTTATTGGGTTTATACTTTGTCTGAGGATGAACTGCAGTCAATCTTAAAATGCTGTCAGTAGTTTTGGTTTTTGCAGTATTTCATAATTGTGTCATTTAGTTCCTCCCAAATATGAGACCAACTGGCCTAAAGAAAAAGAAAAAAAACATGGCCACTGATCAATTTACGCAGCCAAACAACCCTTGTGTAACTGAGAATAAGAAGTTGTGAAGGAAGTATTTGCATCCTTAACTACTAATCTAGTCACTATAGCTGTCAATTAAATGTAGTTGAGTAAAAGGAACAATATTTAACTCAACAATGTGGTGTAGTTGTAGTGTTAATTATCATAAAACACATAAGCAAAATCCTTCAAATGTTTCTCAAAGTTTAGTGTAGTACTTGAATACATGTACCCAGTTACTTTTCACCACCCCTTTCCAACACTTTCGATCTATTCCAACTATTTTGTTTACATTGTTTGACTTTAATTTTGCAGATTTTAGATCCGTCCAATATCTGAACCTATTATATATTATTTCTCTCACTTCAGACGGTTGTATTCTGTATGATTACTGTGCAGTAAAACACAGGATGTTTACCATAACTTGATCCCATCCCGCATAGGTTCCAAGCTCTATCTCCTCCCTATGGCTTTCACCTTCTTTGTCACCCCCACAAAAGATCACACTAACCATGACAATCTCATCTACAGGCACAGAGCCTGCAGCAGGGCCAGTTATAAAGAGACAATCAATGAGTATGGCAGGGACAAACAGTGGGATACAGAGAGGGGGAGGCCGGGAGTGTGAGAAAGTAAATAGTAAAAATGGGACAAGACGCTTTGCCACATAAATGGAATAGAAGCAGACAGACAGACAGACAGACAGATTTACATACAGACAGATGGTATTGAGTGGGGTAATGTAACAGTTTCTTCCCAGTGCCCAGCTCACTTGCTTCCTGTAAATGTGTCCATAGCTGAGCGGTCCCACGGGTCTCAGTCTGTCTGATTCTACACTTACTACATCTCTGTAGCCGGAAACAATCCGCTGCCTGCTCAACCTCTTCAAGCAGCCTGAGAGATGAAGGCAGAGATGGAGGCCTTGGGGGGGGAATCAATTTCTAGAACAAATGCAAGTCAGCAGAAATAGGGTGATGAAATGTCGGTTTAAGCACTCTGCAGTAATTTCCATATCCGTTGTTCGGTGTTACCATCAAATGTATAGAAACCGTCTAATCACACTTTCCAGTGTTTAAATAAATCAATATATTGAGGTTAGCAGGGAAAAATAATTATACAGAGTTTGGTGCGTAAAATGTATGTTGTTTAAAGTTCAGGGAATTACTGCAAGTGAAGCTAGACTTGTGACATGCTGAACATACGTAGGCACCTTGTTTTCACCTTTCTGCTGGCTGTACAAATAGCAGTGGTGGCACTTAAAATATTTATGATTTGCACCTGGTGCTGTGTCGGCAAGTGTGTGTGTGTGTGTGTGTGTGTGTGTGTGTGTGTGTGTGTGTGTGTGAGAGAGAGAGAGAGAAAGAGAGAGAGAGAGAGACTGTATTTTGAATTCTATGTTAATTTTAATAGAAATGCTGAGATTCCCTTGAGCAGATAATAGTTCGGTATCCAAGTGAAATCACCCTGAATCTTTGGCAGAGAGATTCTCACGTGGACATTCAGTGGAAATTTGTCTCTGGACATTGTCTCTTGGTCTTGACTCTCTGTGTTGTAAAAATGAGAGCTGTTCAGACGTAGACTAACCTGTCTAGACTGTTGGGAAGGACCCTCCATACTGAAAGCTGATTAAAGGGATTAGAACAAAAAACTATGTTAACTAAGAAATGAATCGTTGAAAAGACAAAACTCTGCTTGTTTTGATTCACAAGTTTTCTCTTTTCAACAATTAATTTCTTTCCCACACACACACACACACACACACACACACACACACACACACACACACACACACTCACTCAATCTGATTCCATTCAGAATCGTCACAAACACACAATCGATCTTTTGTGAAAATGACTATTCATCAGATCTAGTTGTCCGTTGAAAAGGATCTCTGTGGCTAGGATGTTGATCTCAGACATGCCTCCTCATGCATACATACACACACATACATTGAATTTTCAAACACTGCAGTCTACTAGCAAGGGGGTGATGTCATTCTGTCTGCTGCAGCACCAGCAGAAGAGGGGGGAGAGAGAGGGAGAAAGGGAGAGAGAGAGACATTAGACGCAAAGGGGAGAAGGAAGGAAGGCAACAGGAATGAAAAGCTGACATACAGACAGGCAGAGGGGAGTTCAGGGCAGAGGATTTTCTCTGATGAGATAGGGGAATAATTTCACTTGGTAATTTTTGGCTTCATTATTTGGAGCCTTGCACTGTCTTTGCCTGAGGACAGACACGTTGCACAACTGTGTGTTGATATCCGTAATCTTAACCGTGGAGCTGCTGAACAAGTTATTTTCTGTTTCTATTGCTCCAAACAGTATGATTAATGTGCTCGTTCATTTTTTTCCTTAGGCCCAGAGCCCTATGGCTCGTCTGCTCTCTATGGGAATGATCAGACAGGGACACATTGATCTAAATTGTCTAGCAATACGCAGCAGAGGAATTAGCACCAAACATTTTCAGGCTGGTCCCTATATGTATGGTATTATTTCTCTGGTATATGCATGGGCACTGTACCTGTTTATGTCTAAGTTAGTGGATGGGTGCGGTTCCTCTGCATCTTTATCTCAGCATACCACACACTCACTTCTTGACGCAAGCAGATACACACAGAAACATGCAGGACTGACCCACTGGAAAGTAAATTTGCTGTACCCAATCAATATCAGCTTGAGTCTTTCCGGGGATTTCCTGTAGTCATGTAAACTTCAGCAGGGTGTTTCTGGGGGGCAGTAAACTGATTCTGGAGGGTGGGAATCCAGCAGAGGGACCTCAGTCAGGGTCACCATGGTTTTACCATGCCACCATTTGCTGTGGGACCATGTATATTGTGTTAGTTTGTGTGTGTTTTTGCATCAGCTGTATTTGCTCCTACTTTGATGAAAGGATTTTTCTTGTGTCACCATGGCAAAGTCTGCAAACAATCTGCCCTCCACTACATTGTGTATAGTTGCTGTGTGGGCAGTATATACAAGTATAAAACCATAAAAAATTGTCAGGTCTTCCTTTTGATGATTTACATTCCTTTTTTCCCCCTATATATGCCGATGTACATGCACAATATCTCAAAGTTTAACAGTGAGAAAGTGTTTTTAATTATAGAACTTACTATGCATTCATAAATCAGATTCATAGGGTCAGGGTTCACATTCATCAATAGTGTGTGTTTGTGTGGGGGGGGGGGGGGGGGATTTTGTTTTGAGTGTTTACTTTCTGTTGATGCTAGATTATCTTGCCATTGCATACATTTTATTTCCATACCAGATATGAGGAACAAGAATCACTTTCCGTTACATATTTGCTACTTCAATCAGCTGGAAGTAACTTTTCCTTTTTAAAGTTTCCTGTTCCATCATCGAACCTATCTTATTTTAAAAATGACCTCTCATTTTGCGCAGCGCTGTGCCATTGGTGTCATGCTGAGGGTGTGTTGTCATTTGTTGCTATGCCTCAACTTCAGGCATGTGGATCCTTTCTCTTTTTATACTCACGCTCACTCCATCTTTGTCAAAAAAGTGCCAACAATAACAAAACAAGCACTGTATTATAAAGTTGAGAAGAACTGGTGTGTGTGTGTGTGTGTGTGTGTGTGTGTGTGTGTGTGTGTGTGTGTGTGTGTGTGTGGGTGTGGGTGCGGTGGTGCGTGCGTGCGTGCGCGTGCGTGGGCAGGATTTGGTGATCACTTTTTGGATCAGAAAATTAGGTTTATAAAATATCTGCATTTGTGTGAAAACGTAAACTCAATGATTGGACGGCTGATGATTTTCCTGACCAGCAATGTTGAGATAGCTGGTTAGATAGAGAGAGGGGATGGTGTATGGAGGGGATGTGCAAGGGGAGAGAGGAGATTATGTAAATGAAATGGAAAAAGTGCAGGGTTTGCCGCAGTCCAGCTTTTCACAGTGGTTCTCCCTCGGTTGCTGCCGCTTCTCCTCTCCCTCACTCTCCCCTGTGCCGCATGAGTGATCCTGTTTCAGCAGCACCCCTGCCTGCCTGGGAGAGGCATGAAGCCCCCATACACAAACAAAACACAGACAAAAACACTAGACGTGCTATGTACTGGCCAGTGAGTCGGGACTTGCCAAACGCGCTCTCTCTCTTTCTCTGTCCCTCCCCGCTCCCTTTTCTCCTTTCACCTTGTGTCTTTCTCTCTCTTTCATTCACACACACACAAACTCAGTGTCCAGACAAAGAGCCAACAGTCTGCTGGGCACAACAGACACTCCAGTAGCTGTCAGTATTATCACAGTTGCCATAATACCTGAGGGAAGAGGATAGCTTTGTGGGCAAAGTGTTAAAGGTTTTGTGGAGCCCAGGAGTTTGTGTATTTCACCTGCGTGCACACTACACCCTCAAAACACAACATTACAAGATGCAGATTGTTCAACTGCACTGTCCAAAATCTCAAGGGCAGAGTGACATGATAGTTCAAATACCCCCAAAAAGAAATATTAACCAAATTCTATCTCCCTCTCCATTTTCCCACTCTACTCCTTTACTTTATGTGTCTATCACTTTCTCTTATTCCCCGTATCCCCCCCCTCTACTTCCCTTTCTCTGTTACGCTTGCAGGCAGATGCTGGCAACAGTTTTCTCCGAGCGGCCCGTTCTGGCAACCTGGACAAGGCCCTGGACCATATCAAAAATGGCATCAATATAAACACAGCCAATCAGGTGAGTGAGCTTCACATTCCCTAGGTTGAATTGGTTGAACCTATAACTTCTGACTGGCAGGCTCATGTAACTGTTATACATTCATTCATACACAGAAAAGTACATAGAAAAAGTACAAGTTATATAACATATATGGTTTCATTTACGATCTAATTCATAAAGGTTCTGCATGATGTTCTGCTGAAATATTGTCCATGTATAACACCATGTTTTGTATTGTTATTTTTTACATAAATGCATCTTGAGTGTCATGATGTGCATGATGTGTCTTACTTGTCATGATGTGTTGTTATGTGCCTGTGTACTCGGTCATACTGTGTGTGCATGCTCAGGTAGACTGTTAATCAGTGGCTGAAGGTGGCAGGTGGAGTTTACAGGGTCTCCAGGGAAGGTAATAAATGGGACAGGGGCTTCTCCTTTGCCTTGTCTCTTCCATCCTGCCTCCTTTACTCTGACGGTTGTTCCCAGAGTATCCAGGAAGAGGCAGTATGAGTGGGGCTAGCCCCGCTGCCCTCAGGCTACTGAAACTTGGCCGTGTGGTGTGTGTGTGTGTGTGTGGTGTGTGTGTGTGTGTGTGTGTTGTGGTGTGTGTGTTGTGGTGTGGTGGTGTGTGTGTGTGTGTGGTGTTGTGTGTGTGGTGTGGTGTGTGTGTGTGTGTGGGTGATGTGTGTGTGTGTGTGTGTGGTGCGTGGTGCGTGCGTGGTGCGTGCGTGCGTGCGTGCGTGCGTGCGTGGCGTAAGATTCCACTGGTTCATTAATCTAACTTAGTCATGGTTTCCCTTCCATTCACATACTGTATGCTGTCCTCAACATTGTGTAATTATTACTGTTAATGCTTCTGTCAGGATTTCTATGAGGCCTATTTTAGGCCCCATAACAGACCACACATAAAAACAGATTTATTCATGGGAAGTGACTCTGTACAGTGGTCTTTACTGGCAAACTCCTACACTATGATGAACGGAGGCACCCCATGGATTAGAAAAATAATGACATGCAAAAATACAGTCTGATACCAGATTTTGTTTGACTAGAGATTAAGTCTCCTTAATTACCCAATTTCATTTCATTGTTCTTGTTATTCTTCATATGCAATTGTGTTATTTTCACTGTTTGGTGTCAACTGTGTTTGAGTTTAAGTGATAATCTACAGCCTTCTGGCTTTAGATAGATAGATGATAGATAGATAGATAGATAGATAGATAGATAGATAGATACTTTATTCATCCCAAAGGAAATTTTAATTTAATTTTACTTAAATTGGGAGACCTTTGCACACACATTGCTTTGCAGTTTTGCACTTAAAGCCCCTGTATGTGAGAAATTAGTCTGGTAGTTTTTTTGTCTGTAGATAAATGAAAAAAATGTGTGTGTTTGTGTTGCTTTTAGTCAAGCTACATTGCCTTTTATGCTACCATTTGATTGCAACAAAGTTAGGAATTTTTAAATTCTACTCATATTGGCAGCCCGGGCTTAATACAACAATAATTAAGACACCAAATATAAGATACAGCCTTTTATGTTTATTCATATTCTTCCATTTTATTATTAACACAGGTCTTAGGTGACTCTCTACTGTATGTGGCACTTTTTTATTTACCTTCAAAGTTTGTACAATGATTAAAAAAGTTGTAGATTGTTACTTAAACCACAGTGGTGAGAGCATTGTTGTGCTGGTTGTGTGACTGTTGTTTCTGATGCTGTATGTAGTGTCTGCTGGGAGTTTGGCCAGGTGGAGGCTTGACTGTGGCAGCTGCTTATCTGAGTGGATACCTCTCACCAGCACACTGCCTCACTCCACCCTTTCTTGTGTTTCCTTTTCTTTCGCTCTCCACCTAACAACTTCTCCTCTACCCTCTTCTCTTCCTTGTACTGTGTTCTAACTCACCTCACTTTTTTTCTTACCTTTTGCCTCCCTCCGTCCCCTCCTCTCTCTGCAGTAGAGTGATGGTGTGCTGTGGTCTCCCCACTCAGAGGAATAATATCAGTGGTGTGGGAAAGGTCCAACCTCACATGTCCTGTGCGGCTGAAGGAAGGCTGTGTGAGGTCAGACCTATCCCACACGGCTCGTATTCTTCCCAGCCACGAGACCAGCGGCCTGCCATCCCCCTCCCGTCCTCCTCCTTCTCCTTACCACCATCATTAATCAAATGAAAATATTCACATCCTGATTTTTGCATGTGTGGTGTCCAGTGTAAGTATTTGCCTGGTTTGGTTTGTGAGTGCTTCAGCCACAACAATTGTTTCAGTTGGCATGGCCTACATGTGTTTGTCTGTATGTGCGTGATTTGTTCCTTCAGATTGGGAAATATGTGTTCATAGTGTGTTTAGGACCCTTCAGTATTAGGTCTACTCTGCTCTCTCACTCAGAATGGGCTCAACGGGCTGCATCTGGCCTCGAAAGAAGGCCACGTTAAAATGGTGCTGGAGCTACTCCACAATGGAATCGTATTGGAGACCACCACAAAGGTAAAAATCCACTGTGAAAATGTCCTACAGTCTTAATTTGTTTAGAAAATAACTTATAAATAAATCCACATAGGTTGTGAATTCACATGTGCTGTATGTTTTTTTAAACACGCATGTTCGCTGTCTTGCTGAGAGTAAGATTAGGAGTTTTACTTCCTGTCACTAAACCACGCAAAAAACTAGTCCCTTATATGAGCCATTTAAAACCACACGTGTCAACTTTGTTTACGAATTAAATAAATGAGATTTAACATATTGAAGCTTTTGTTGTTGCTGATAGGTGGATTTTTTTACCTTTGGACTGAGCAAGGCTAGCTGCTGTTGTCAAACTATTCCTTTAACATTTTCATCAATAAAACACCTGTTGAATTATGTGAGAAATTAAGGTTTTTACTGAGGCTGGGTTTCAAACATCAACACAAAGTGTGTCTGAGTATCAAAACCTGTGTATTGGAAGTTGGCATTTAATGCTTGCTTAAATATGTACCTTTTTACCTTTTCTTAGATAGTTCCTGATTTAAATGAAAAATATTGGTGTTGGTACTGAAACTAGTATCAACACTATCAACCAAAATTCCAATCGTATTTTATACATGTGAAATTATGCTATTTGTTTGACCAGTTAATGCAGATAAATAAAGAAGTTATTACTGCTACATGATATCAGAATACAACATGAGTGATCTGTCCACAGATTAAATTTTACACGTCCAAAAACCACATGCAAACCACACTTTGGATAAACGTGGGATTTTTCACCTATAATCTTTGTTAGTGCTCGTTATGACTGTGTATCTGTGTTTAAACAGAAAGGGAACACAGCTCTGCACATTGCAGCCCTGGCAGGGCAGGAGCAGGTGGTCGCAGAGCTGGTTAACTACGGGGCCAATGTCAACGCTCAGTCCCAGGTGAGACTTAGTGCTGCTCTCACTGCGGTGATCCCAGGACACACAGACGCTCCTCAGTACTTACAACTTTATATGAACTATATGAACTTTATTGTGAAACCATTGCAGTTACTATTGCAACTCCATCTGTTAACAAGTGTCTTTGTTCCTATATATGTGTTTGTTGCTGTTTCCTCTCTCTGTACATCCTTGTGTGTCCCTCTGTGACTGTCCTGTCTTTTGCTGTGCTTCTTTTTCCTCTGCTGCTGTGGTGTGTGTGTGCGTGTGTGTGTGTGTATATCTGTGTGTGCGTCTTTCTGAGACAGAAGGGTTTCACTCCACTCTACATGGCTGCACAAGAAAACCATCTAGAGGTTGTAAAGTTTCTTCTGGAGAACGGAGCCAATCAGAGCATTCCAACCGAGGTACTAAAGACTAAGGAACCAAGAGACGTTTTCAAAGAGTGATCTCCCAAATTCCTCGATCCCATCCCCGCTGATCCAGACATCGCTGTGTTTCCATTTCTGTTTTGTTCTCATAAGCCTCTCTCTTTACACCTCTCTGATTTTCTCTCCTTAAGTCAACCAGTCTTCTAACTCTCTCCTGTGTGCCGCAGGATGGATTCACTCCTCTTGCCGTGGCTCTTCAGCAGGGTCATGAGAATGTCGTAGCTCTGCTCATCAACTATGGCACCAAGGGAAAGGTCCGCCTCCCTGCACTGCACATTGCAGCACGCAACGACGATACTCGCACAGCCGCAGTGCTTCTGCAGAATGACCCCAATCCTGATGTACTCAGCAAGGTGTGTGTTTGTGGCTATGTGTGGCTGCAGATATAATTGTTCACATGTGGGTTACTGTACATGCACAATAGGTATGGGCATCTGTGTTTTGTGTCCTCAGTATTTTTGTTTAAATAATGAAACGGTAATTAGTGACCTGTACTCACCCTAATCTGTCCCTCCAGACTGGATTCACACCCCTCCACATTGCTGCACACTATGAAAACTTGAACGTAGCTCAACTGCTTCTCAATAGAGGAGCCAATGTCAACTTCACCCCAAAGGTAGGGAATAATTAATGTTGTTGGAAGGTTAATCTCTGTCCTTGCTGTCTGTTGTCCTTGTGTGTGCCCATCTAAGTGCATCTGTTTCCCTCTGCAGAATGGCATAACTCCTTTGCACATTGCAGCCAGACGGGGGAATGTGATCATGGTCCGACTCCTGCTGGACAGAGGGGCTCAGATCGACGCCAAGACCAAGGTGCCGCAGAGATCCATCTTACCGTTTCACCAAATCTTTGATCTCCTTACAGCTTCTAATTTGATGCATCATTAACTCAATCATTAATAATTCTCTCTCTCAAGGATGAGCTGACTCCTCTGCACTGTGCAGCAAGAAATGGTCATGTCAGGATTATAGAGATCCTGCTGGACCACGGAGCCCCCATCCAGGCAAAGACTAAGGTAATCCACCTAGATGCAAGTATAATATCTTCCCTTCTTTTAGAACTGAACATCATGTGGTTTGGCTATGAGTGCAAACCACTGAGTAGTTTTGTACTAAACTTAAGTAAGTAATGAAAGTGAAAGTTTTTGATCCATCAGCCAAACACAGCCTCTGAATATTTGTTACAAGACAAGTTGCTTCCTGTTTTGCAAGAGATGAGAGTCGACACGTGTCTTTTTGTTGTTGTTGTTGTTGTGCAGAATGGCCTGTCTCCAATCCACATGGCAGCACAGGGGGATCACATGGACTGCGTCAAGCAACTTCTGCAGTACAACGCAGAGATTGATGATATCACACTGGACCACCTTACCCCTCTGCATGTGGCCGCGCACTGCGGCCATCACCGCATGGCCAAAGTGCTGCTGGACAAAGCGGCAAAACCCAACTCTCGGGCATTGGTCAGTGTCAAACACACAGTAACATGAACAGTCAATGTATCAATTCAAACAAGGCAGTGCTAATATTAATCCTTTAGTGATGACAATGGTTAATTTGTTTTTTTACAGAATGGCTTTACTCCTTTGCATATTGCTTGTAAAAAGAACCACATGCGTGTGATGGATCTCCTGCTTAAACACTCTGCATCAATAGAGGCTGTGACTGAGGTGAGGGAACCGGAAAGAGGGGTGGACAATAACAGCTTGCAGATGATTATAATAAATATGAATGATGTGCAAGACCATTTGTAATATTCTTCTCCTCTTCTGACCAGTCTGGCCTGACCCCCTTGCATGTGGCATCATTTATGGGTCATCTCAACGTTGTGAAGATCCTGCTGCAGAAAGGAGCTTCCCCCAGTGCCTCCAATGTGGTGAGTTTCCTTCTGAAATCTCAAGAGCAGTTCAGATAACCAATCCACCTCTGAAATAATGATGTTGTTATAGTAATAGTGATGAATCTAAGTGGGTGGTTTGTCTTTCTGTGCATGAGTAGAAAGTGGAGACTCCTCTTCATATGGCATCTCGGGCAGGACACTATGAGGTGGCAGAGTTTTTATTAGAGAACGCATCACCAGTGGATGCCAAGGCCAAGGTAGAGATTTCACACACTACAGCACAATCTACATATGTTGTACTAATTCCTAAAGATTGCTCATATTAGACATAGATTAAACACTCTTTATTGGATAGATTTTGTCATTAATTTAGAAAGTTGTATCAACTAATTGCCGGTAGATCTTCAACATGTTAATTTCCCTCCTACACACCACTGCCTTAGTTCACAGTTAATGTAAAAAGTAGAGGTCATAGGGGAGAAGCTGAGAAATGAAAACAGGATGATTAAGTCACTAAAGAAGGAATTTTACTGCTAGGGTGTGTGCATAATTACTCTCTCCTCGTTGGCCAGGATGACCAAACACCTCTGCACTGTGCCGCTCGGATGGGCCACAAGGAAATAGTGAAGTTGCTGCTGGAGCACAAAGCCAACCCCAACTCCACCACCACAGCAGGCCACACACCCTTACACATAGCTTCCAGGGAAGGCCACGTGCAAACTGTACGTATCCTGCTGGACATGGAGGCTCAGCAGACCAAGATGACCAAGGTAAACCTACCTGCTTACCCTTTGCTGCATGACATTTGGCTGTCTTAAAACTGTCAGCCCTAACAGCTGTGTTCCCTAACCTAATATTATGTCCACTTCCTCTGATGCCTCTGTAGAAAGGCTTCACTGCACTTCATGTGGCCTCCAAGTATGGCAAGGTGGATGTAGCAGAACTGTTGTTGGAGAGAGGAGCCAACCCTAATGCTGCTGGGAAGGTAGAGAAGCATAAAGAGCTTGGCTGTATGAAAGAGAGTCAAAAATGAATAAAGCTTTGTTTGATCTACCTCGGTCGATAAACCCTCGATTCTGTTTTTTGCAGAATGGTCTGACTTCGCTGCATGTTGCTGTACATCACAACAACCTGGATGTTGTCAACTTGCTTGTTAGCAAGGGAGGGTCGCCGCATAGTGCAGCCAGGGTAAATAAATAACTAAAAAGAGACACACACAAGTCCACACATAATTCAGAATCATGCACATACGCGTATGTTTCTAATCACAACTCACGTCTGTGCTCCAGAATGGCTACACCGCCCTCCACATAGCATCCAAGCAGAACCAGGTGGAGGTGGCTAAAAGCCTGCTGCAGTATGGAGCTTCAGCCAATGCTGAGTCACTGCAGGGAGTCACACCTCTCCACTTGGCCTCACAGGAAGGAAGGCCTGACATGGTCTCCCTTCTGATCTCCAAACAGGCCAACGTCAACCTCGGAAACAAGGCAAGAAACACAAAGATTGATCAAGAATGACTGTCATGGGGCAGGACATTTATTTGGTACATTCAAACTAAAAATAATATGTAACTTGGGATTGATTTGTTCTGTATTTGACCTTTGTGTTCTGAATCTGGTTGCCCCCAGAGTGGATTAACACCCCTCCATCTGGTGGCACAGGAAGGACATGTTGGCATCGCAGATATCTTGGTGAAGCAAGGTGCTTCAGTCTACGCCGCCACACGCGTAAGACCTTTCTTTATTCTCATGTCGAACTGTTGCACTGTTATTAAAGCCTTGTTATCAGTATAGAAACTACTAGTGGCATTCACTTTGAGCCATAGCAGATAGTGTATAAGTGCTGTAGCATAAATAGTCAGAGGATCTCATAGCAGAGGGTTATGTTACCATCAATACATGGCCGACCCTTCAGACCCCTTAGACCTCTAGTGCTTCAAGCAGCTCTGCAATAGTGTTTTGACATGGAGCTGTATTATGCAGAAAATAGTTAGTAGGGTTTTCTTTATGTGGAGAAGCATATAATACATCATAATGTATTTGTTGATTCTTTTTTTTGTTATTACTCTGATTCTGCAAAGTAACATAAGTAAAAAGTACAAAATTTCCCTCTGAATTGCAGTGGAGTTGAAGTAAAGAAAATTGAAATACTAATCAAAGTAAAGTACCTCAAAATTGTCCCTAAATGCAGTACTTGACTAAATGTACTTAGTTACTTTCCACCATCAGTTGTGGGGCTCTTGTACTGAAATGTATCATAAATATCAGTCAATGTTATTATTGGTATTATTGTTATTAATCCCAATCGGTACACAATAATTATTTGTATTCTTTCTTGTTAATTCCTAAACCGAAGCCTAAATGCAGTTTTTAATCACTGTTTTGTTCTCAAAATAGTTGTACCTTTTGGATTTGAAACATTAGTTAATGTAATATTCATGAACCATTCAACCCTTAACAGGATCAAATCTACATAATGTATTCAAATTAAAAGGTCATTAAGACACTAAAGTTATGCGACTGCTGTGATTTTGTATTAAAGACTTTTTACTTTTTTCCTCTCTCTGTCAGATGGGTTACACTCCTCTCCATGTAGCGTGTCACTATGGCAACATCAAGATGGTGAAATTTCTCCTGCAGCAACAGGCCAATGTCAACAGCAAAACAAGGGTGAGTGCCTCCCTCTGGTTTTAGATCAAACTACAACAAAATTAGTCAGGGCATGAGACACACAGTTACTGCATGTCCACTGTCTCTGATTCATTCATGATTTACATTACATCAAGTTATGGCTGTTGCAGGGTTAATAATGATTTATTGGAATAAGGGCATTTTACCTGTAATGTACTGTACAAGCATTGGAGAGACTCAAAGTATTTAATTTCCATGTCTGAGATGTAGCATTTATATTCATATCATGATACAAATATGTCTAAAGTTGACCAAGAAAGGTTAGACATAGCGCTGCGACTCATCATTATTTGTATTATTGCGTGATCAGTAGATTATTTTCTTGATGTAGCTTTTAGTCATAAACCTTTCCATCCCAAGTTTCCAGAGCCCATGTTGCTTGTTTTGTCTGAGTTCAAAGCCAGAAGATATTCAGTTTCTAATTGCCGAAGACTGAAAAAACCAGCAAATATAAAGTTGAGAAGCTGGAACCAGTGGATATTTGACATTTTTGTTTTAAAAACAATTATGCTATTATTTAAATTGTTGCTAATTCATTTTCTGTTCTCAACTAGTCATTCTAGTCAGATGACTAGAATTGTCCGTTGTACTGACAGTTCTCTTGATACCAGCTGTAAATGGTAAATGTTATGTAGATTAATCTTAAATTTCATTTGTACATTAAATGAGCAAGAATAGATTTAATATCTCTTCCAGGTTGGTTACACTCCTCTGCACCAGGCAGCCCAGCAGGGACACACAGACATTGTGACACTGTTGCTGAAGCATGGAGCTCAGCCCAACGAGACAACAACGGTGAGCATGAACACACCATGCCTTCTTCAAAACATTTAATAAAGTTTGGTTTTCAGAGAACTGATCAATCTGCTCCTTTCTGTCTGGTAGAATGGTACTTCAGCCCTGGCCATTGCTAAGAGGTTGGGCTACATCTCTGTGATTGATGTCCTAAAGCTCGTCACTGAGGAGACGGTTTCCATGGTGAGAAGTTTAGAAACGCTACATTATGTGGCCATGATAAATACAAATTTACACCTATTGTTGTATTAGTTACTGGTTCTTCCTCCTCCATCTGTGCAGACAACCACAGAGAAACATCGCATGAGTTTCCCAGAAACGGTGGATGAGATACTGGACGTGTCTGAGGATGAAGGTAGAAAACTATTATTAATTATTAATCTGCAATCAGAAACAATGTTTAATCGACTATGTGGATGTCGATTAAATTAATTAATTAATTAAATAAATTGAATGGCTGATTTTATGATGCTTTAATTGGTCACATAAATATTCATTTTTTTCCAATTCCTTTTGCCTTTTGCCCTTTTTTAGGAATTGCACAGCTAACATTAGGTATGAATGTCTATTTCTTTCTTTGTGCGGCATTCATAGGTCGTTGTAATAAATTGTGTGGCTCCATTTCAAGCTCACTCTCTCAATCTTTACCCCCCCCTTACAATCTCTCTCTCTTCTCTCTCTCTCTCTCTCTCTCTCTCTCTCTCTCTCTCTCTCTCTCTCTCTCTCTCTCTCTCTCTCTCTCTCTTTCTTCTCTCTCTCTCTCTCTCGTTCCCTCTGTAGTGGCGCTCACTGTGATGGTGGCTCTGGTTTCTCATTGGCATGCACCCATAGCACCCATGTCTTTAACCTTTAAATGTAAATAACGCCCTCATTCTTCATCTCCACAGGTTTCCCCCCCCCCCCATGTCATGACGCCAGTTACAGTCATAGCCAATACATAGAGCTCACCTCTTTTAGGTATCGGATCGATTATTACTCAAATCAAATCAATTGGTTTAAAAAAACATTTAAATTTGCTATGTGAGCTTTAGAATTTCATAGTGGAGTAGTGCTATCATTGCTGTAAAATGTGTATCTTCAGTTGTGTCTGCATTAATTCTGTCTTCATTGTGGTGTCAATTATGTACCCCATCATTATGGTCTTCCTTCCATGTAAACTGGATTTGTTAGCTGGGAGGTTTAAATCGTTTTTTTACTATATTTTTTGTGTATCTAAAAAAAACTTGCTCGTAGTGATTAACCCACAGACAATTATCTCCCAACTTCTACCCTCAGCTCTATGGAGACTTATAGTGGCTTTAGCTAATTGTTTTGGTTTTCTGTCCCGCGATGTTACCCTTTTTGGCTCATAGCATTTCGGCCGCTACAGGTAGCTGCTTTCAGATGGATCCCTTGGGAGCTGTTGGAGACCAAAGACAGACGTGAAAGCACAGTGAATATTGGATTACATTCATTAGGTGGACAGAAGCATGACAATGATAATATTACTCTGTCTTCTAGTTGTGTAAACAAGTTCACCCTGTCAATTCAGAAGTGATATGGCAGCTCACAACTTGTTTCTGCTGCCCCCCAAAAATTACTTTATTACCTTGTAATGCCTGATGTTTGCAACACCACTGACATGGGTGATGTCATGGGACATTATGTCCTGATATTTTTAGTCCCCTGATAATTTAACTGACAGATTGTCACCTATGCTCTAAATATAGAAAGTAGTCAGGACGCCGTCTTAAAGACACATGTCATATCCGCAATGGTCATAATATGGTGTTGGCAGGTTTGTTTGCGCTCGCATGTGTTAACACTTCGCCTACACGGCGTGGCACACATGCACTGTACACAAGACAGAGAAAGTCCAGGACACAAGCTTACTCATAAACCTGTGGGAAGTGCACTCAAAGAGTCTAACATAGTGTAATGACACCTACGATATCATTTTGTCTCTCGACCGCTGACAGACGCCCCCACACACATACTCACACAAGCTGTGCTGATACACAAATGAATACACACATGGAAGACTCACTTCTGGTGAATTCTCCAAAATTAGCGCTTGTTTTTGGGGGTAAGTAAACCCACCTCTGCTCACATCAAGATGTACTGTACTTTTATAAGAGAACAGCTTGTACTTTGGTCTTCATGTGTGTTGCAGTGGGCTGATGCCATTCTGATTGCTCTCTGAGGCAGTTGAATCTTCCAGTTACTATAATAACTATAAATAACTGCAATAACTGTTTATTAACTAGACAACACATTTTTGGAATGAGATTATGCTGATGCATGCTCTCCCCAGAGTTTGTGCACTGTGCATAGCTATAACACTGTTGCCTCTTACTGAGATTTTATGAGGTTCAAAAACTCCAGACTACATTTATAAGGTGTCCTCTCTTATTTCAATGTAGTGATGGAATTTTGTCCTTATACCCCTTCTTTTTAAGTGTCTCTGGCATTGGGTATAAGTGGCTCTTTTAAATTTTTTGCCATTGACTAGCAATAAGAAGGTCAGTGGACAGAGCATCGTCACTAATGTCTCATCTCACCAGTCTAACCCCTGAATCACAGAGCCATCTCCTAACATGTAACCCTTCTAACCGCTGGTTAACAATCTTGTTCTCTTCTTTCTCTCTTTCTCTTGCTGTTTCACCAACCTGACCACGGTCTGTTCGCTCTCTTTGGCATGTTGTTCTCTGAAGGAGAGGAGCTCTTGGGGACAGAAGGGGCCAGGTACATGAAGATGGATGACATGAAAGACCATGATGACGATTTCCTCTCCCCCAAGAAATCACTGGAGTACGAGAGAGGGCTGGGCACAGCGTAAGGGGGGCTGGGTGGGGAAACAGGCGAGAGAGCCAAGCTGGTAGCCACAAGTTAATAGATGGATGGAGAGAGGGGGATGCACCATAGACACTCACTAAAGACCAGGGATGAGCACTTGGGAGGAGATGTAAAGAAATGTTTTCAATCTAACTTTTCAATTTTTCTTTTCATACCACAGGGATTACTCGCCAGCCATTCCCAGGATTCCCAGAGTCTCTCCGGAAACCGTTATCCTGAAAGAACACGAGATAGATCAGGTACTGAACCACGCAACATGAGTAACACACTGCCGCCAAACTCCAGAAATTAAGTGTTGCAATTCCATCATGTTTGGAGCATATTTAAAAAAAGAACAGTCAAGGTTAAAGCAGCATAGGCCAAGATAACTTGACTGTTAGCCCCTAGAATGGGATAAATTACAAAAAATACTGCATCCTTCACTTCCCATAATACAACTTAATAATGTCTTTCATTCGACCCTACATAATGGGTATATGCTGACGTCTTTCAAAGATGAGGTGTTAGTGATGCATGGTCTTTTGTGAATTTGTAGTCTGGAAGCCCAAGCTGAAATGACTCAAGCGATGAGTGCCCCTTCTACTCAAGGTCCACTTACTAGTCCTTTTTCAAAGTTTACCACATCTCAAAGTCTTCATCAGCAGAATAAAGTTTGCTTAGTTGTCAGTGGTCTCATAAAATCTTTAAGACAACTGAGCAGCCGTTATCTGCTGATGAAGACTGTGAGATGCGGTTGAATGCTCAGAGAAAAAGCTAGTAAGAGTACCTTTAGTTTCCTTTTTTTTTTGTAATCAAAGTACTATTTCCAAGGCGAAGATTCCACTTTGATGCTAAAGTCATTTGGTCTTTAGTGTGATTGTACCATTATGACTGGTATAACTATTGTTGTGTATCATGGACATTGACTAAACATTGTTTAGTCAATGTCCATGAAAGTTTTATTATGTCATTATTTTAGTTCCACCATTTTTGTAACATGATATTGTAAATGAGAATCCTCCTCAATGGTCTCTTGAAGGTAAATTATGCACCTTCTCCATATCCTGTAATAAAAAAACACTTTAAAAATGAGCATAATATGTCTATATCATCTCTATTAAACAGATGATAGTGTAAGTAATACACTTTTTGGTATAAATGAAATAATATGCTAAACAGTGTTTATAGAGAATATCATGAACAGTTTGTCTATCTGTCTGTTGTAGCAACACACTCCACTTCCACTGCCCAAAGAATATGATGATGACTCACTGATTCCCAGCAGCCCAGCGACTGAGACGTCAGACAATGTCAGCCCGGTCGCCAGTCCCATACACACAGGGTCAGCAAAACTTCACTGAATTTGATCTATTTAACATCCGATCTGGCAGCTAATTGTCAAAATCTCTGTACAATTACAGGTTCTTGGTCAGTTTTATGGTAGATGCTCGGGGCGGTTCAATGCGCGGCAGCAGGCATAACGGTCTGCGTGTCATCATACCTCCACGAACCTGCGCTGCACCCACCCGCATCACCTGTCGCCTGGTGAAGCCGCAGAAGCTGACCAGCCCTCCTCCGCTGGTGGAGGGAGAGGGCCTGGCTAGCAGGATCATCTCCCTGGGGCCAGCCGGGATGCAGTTCCTGGGGTGAGGAAGCAACTGAAACTGGAAATAGTCAAGATTGTTCTTGCGTCATCTAAATGCACAAAAATACATCATTCTTATTTCATATATGTCTAATAAATAATTGTTATTTGTATATGTCTAATTCCATGTGTGTGGCAGACCGGTGATAGTGGAGATCCCCCACTTTGCTGCTCTGGGTCGTGGTGACAGGGAGCTCGTGGTGCTGAGGAGCGAGAATGGCTCAATCTGGAAAGAACATCGCAATCGCTACGGCGACGAGGTGCTAGAAACAATCCTCAATGGGATGGATGAGGGTAAGAGTTTTAAATGCTCAGATCTCAGACACTCAAAACATGTCACTGGGTGGTATCACTTCCTGAGAGTGTAACCCTGTCTCATGTCCTCAGAATTAGAAAGTCAAGAAGAGCTCGGGAAGAAGCGAATCCGTCGCATCATCTCCACCGACTTCCCCCTTTACTTTGCTGTTGTGTCACGAGTCCAGCAAGAGAGCGACCTGATTGGACCAGAAGGAGGTTCGCTGACAAGTAATCTGGTGCCATTGGTCCAGGCCACGTTTCCTGAGACGGCAGTCACCAAACGAGTCCGCCTGGGGCTGCAGGTGAGATGGGACGATGAGGAGAAGGAAGGAGAAGGAAGACAGAATCGTTAATGCCTGGGTTGCATGAAAAGAAAAGCATGTTCAATGTATTTGATTGATTTTGGAATGACCTAATCATGTCAGCACTTGTGCCAAGTTTTGTTTCTGTTCGTTTAGTTAACTTTTTTGCATTTTTAGAGGACCTTTTTATTTCACACAGTGCATGTACTTGGCCCTTTTTTACAACTGTTGACTGCTCATTTAGTGCTGATATGTTTTTATATCCTGATGTCTTTCTCACTAATGTATTTATGTGACTGGCAATGCCCTGTATTTACTATATTTAACACTATATTTAAAACATTTCTTTGAGATAAAGTACAGTTAGTTAAACATTACTTGATGGGAAATCAAAAGACTGCGTTTGAGTTATTATTTTCTGTCCATTGGCTTTGGTAGCATGAATGTCTTGAAAAGGTGCAAAAAGGTCTTTTGTAAGAAGAACTGAAGTGTTGCGCCACACAAAAATGGGTGACTGCTGAGCACCTTCTAATCTTAGTTATATCACTGTTTGTTGAAGCTTTTACTTCCATTTTGTCTGTACGGCTACACTTTTCAAGTTTCAAGTACACACCAAAGACGAGAAATATTTTTCTAGCACACTCTACCATGCTTAATTGCTGAGTAAAAAACTGTTTTCTTTATACAAGCATCCACTTGTGATTTAGTCCTCACTGTCATCAAATCAAGGAAATAATGAAACCATTTTATTGGACTGTTTTCAACATTTGGAAATTGGAGTCTTTAATTGTTTCAGATTACAACAATCCAACATGTTTAAAGTTTTGCAGTGGATCTGTTTGTTGTATACATATGCCCCATTTTCTCAGATTTGCTGATTTGGGATTCCAAGCCTCTATTTGCACAGGATTTCCTTTTGACGGGTTAAATATACCCACCGTTTACAATCTGTTTTACAGTGTGTAGAGTTTATCCCAGTTCCAAGACTGTGATTGCATGAATCCTTATTTTTTGACAAAAGGAAAATTCTAATTCACAACATTTGTTATTCAAAATACTTTATGAATATGTAGGTCAGCAACTATCAGATAATTTGAATTATCCGATGGTAACTTCTAATTCCAATGTCAGAATCTTTTTCAGTTATCTAAAATGAAAGAATGGACCTTCTGCTGCATGTTCTGGGTGTCCTAAATATGTCTTGTAAACTAACATGCTAGCACACCTAACCTCTAAGCTGAAAATAGTGAATGTAACTGAATGTAAGTAAAAATACAAATAGATATTGGTATAATTTTCTATTAACATATTTTTTAGGAACAAATCTATTTAACTTTAATGCTGTAGTAATCATGTCATGAATGGCCTTGGGAAAAACCACAGTGCCTTTGATATCCATTGTGTATTAATGATTGTAAAAGCTTCATGTTAACACACATTGTTACATTTTATTAAAAGAATTTAATAAAAAAGTTATTAAGCCCTACAACCAATTTGTGTTGCTATTGTCTTTTCAAATCTGTCGTTCCATTATATAATTTATTCACTGGACTTCTCTCTCTTTTTCTCTTCCCCTTTAATTTTTTTCTCCCATTTTGCTTTTCTTTTCCTCATCCATTGCCTCATCGTCCATCCCCCTTGTCTCATTCTGCCTGCCATTTTTTTTTTACGTCTTTTACATCTTTTTTTAATCTCCATTGCCTGATTATATATTTCTCTATTTTGTCTGATTTTCCTTTTTTTTCCGACCATATCATCTAACCTGTGCCCGTGTTACGTACTCCGTCTCCCCGTCATTTACTTTAAACCTCAGGCTCAGCCGGTTCCAGATGAGCTGGTTGCAAAGCTGCTGGGTAACCAGGCAAACTTTAGCCCTGTGGTCACTGTGGAGCCTCGGCGGCGCAAGTTTCACCGACCCATTGGACTGCGTATACCCCTGCCCCCGTCCTGGAGGGACAGCCCCCGAGACTCTGGGGAGGGCGACACCACTAGTCTGCGTCTGCTTTGCTCTGTCATAGGTACTGCATGCCACAACAGGGAGTAGTTGAGAGGTGTGGGGGTGGGGACTGGAGTTGTTCCCATCCATGGCAAGGAAATTAATTGGGCAAAACTGCTGATTTGCAGTGTGAAAGATAACGTGCCATAGTCGCCATTATGTACAAACCCTGGCACCATAAGAGTTCTTCTTTATGACTGAAGCCAGATTAACAGCTTTTCTCTTTCTCATCCTGTCTAATTCCCAGGTGGCACAGCCCCAGCCCAATGGGAAGACATTACTGGCACCACCAAACTTATGTATGCTAAAGACTGTGCCAGTTTTACAACCAATGTTTCAGCACGGTGAGTTGAGATGGCACCACATGCATTATATCAGCCATCGTAAATTTTAACGGCAGTCTTTCCCATCTTAAATCATTCTAGCAACCTGCTACACTGATTTATGTATAAGACTGTGGTGACATGTCATTGTTTCCTTTCAGATTCTGGCTTGCAGACTGTCCTCGGACAGCTGAGGCTGTTTCCTTTGCCAACCTGCTCTACAGAGAGTTGTCAGCTGTGCCATACATGGCCAAGTTTGTGGTGTTTGCAAAGATGAATGAGCTAAGAGAGGGCCGCCTGCGCTGCTACTGCATGACCGATGATAAGATGGATAAAACCCTGGAACAACATGAGAACTTCACAGAGGTGGCTCGCAGCAGAGACATAGAGGTTGGTTCAGAGACGAGGGCAGTGCTTCATACTGATGTGGTAAAATTGTAGCGTAGTGTAAGTTCATGCCTGTGCCCTGTTTTGCAGGTGATGGAGGGAATGCCGCTTCACCTGGAGTGTTCAGGGAATCTGGTGCCTGTGAGGAAGGCCACCCAGCAGCCTCGCTGCTTCAGCTTCCAGGCGTTCAGAGATAACCGGCTTCCTGTCTCTGTTAAGGTATTACCCTTTGGCTTTTTCTCACAGATCTTTCTTCGGTTTTATATTCTTTTCACTTACTTGTTACTCACTGTCTCCACGCAACATATGTATGTGCCTTCATTACTTTCCTTGTGTCTGTGTGTCTAAAGGTGAGAGACAGCAGTAAAGAGCACACTGGATTTCTGTCTTTCCTGCGCAAGTCCACAAAGTATGAGGACAGCCAACATGTGCTCTGTAACCTCAACATTACCATGCCTCCTTGTATCAAGGTAAAGCTCTCAAAGTTACAAACCACATACTATACCGTGTTTTTAGTTATAATCCTTTCCCTGAGATGACATACTTCGGTGTTGGTGCTTGCAGATTGTTGGGAGTGAAGACCGGAGGCGAACTCTGACCCCGCTGGCTTTAAGAGAAAGATACAGCGCCCTTAATGAACCCGCTATGGGTATGAGGCTCTCACTCTCACTTGTAAATGTTGGCACCTGTTTATTTTTATTGTGGTGATATATTATAAGGCCCAGTGTGATGGCATCATTTCTTCTACAGTATCAATGAGCATTGCAATGCAGGGATAATCTCAACTTTAAATTTAACAGGATGTTAAATAGTCAGTTTTGGTCTGGTTTGTGCAGCATCACTGAGCGCCATGGAAAGGACAGAGCTGAAGATGGCTGTTATTGCCGAACAGTTGGGACTGAGCTGGGCTGGTGAGTCAACAAGAATATACTGACTCTGTTTTTATGTGTTGTAAACCATTCGTATTTACCTTATGTCTGACATGCTTGCTTAGCTCGCTGCTGATTAAGTTCAACATGGCAACCAGCCAATGAAACTAATTATTTCCTGTTGCCAAGAGCGTGAGACTATTCTGCTCTTCTGGATAGCGCTACTGTGAAGTAGAGTGCCATTTTAAGACTGTGTACACTAACAGCATGACTCAGAGGTGAAATTATATAAATATTTCACTCACTTACTTGATCTTCTCCATCTCATTTTCTGCACAGAGTTGGCACGCGAGCTTCAGCTCAGTGTGGATGACATCAATAAGATCCGTGTGGAGAATCCTAATTCGCTGCTGGAGCAGAGCTCTGCGCTGCTCAACCTGTGGGCCACCCGAGAGGGCAAGAGGGCCAAGAGTGAGCATCTGAGGCTATAATACGTTTTTAAATAACTTTTGCTAATTTTATGACTTGCATTCACTCCACTCTGGCGTTTCTAAGCCCCTTTAGCAGAATCCCTGCTGACCCCGTTTTAAGTTTAAAAACTCTTGGGTTGTGTTGTACTCTGGACGGGCATAAACGACCCACTTCAGTCAGTCTTATCTGTTAGGTAGGCTTACTTAGCTTTCACCAACAGTTCCATCTCATCGTCAGTCCAAGCACATAGGCCTACATCCCTTTGTTGTTCTTTCTCCAGAAGTATTTTCAATATATACATCAATGTTTTTAACTACAGATTAACATTAGACAATCTGCTTCCTCATTATACCAGCACATGCATACCCAGTGTATGTGAATGGTCGTGTGACGTGTTAATATGGACGGAGATCATTTCTGATACTGAGCCTAAATCCTGTGTGGATTGTGAGATAGTTTTTTGTTTTAAAACGCTGTTTCAAAATGAAGACGGAGTAGCGTGGATGTAGCTTGAGAGTGCTGTGAATTTCTCTCATCCCCTTGTGTTCTTTAACCCAGTCAAAGTCAGATTGTTCTTGTAATGGTATTGCTGTTGTCCTTGGAACCCCCTTCCACTCCTTCTCTTTTTCCTTGTCTGCTTGTGTCTCTCGCCTTCACACATCTTCACTGCAGTGGAGAGCTTGTACGCAGCTCTGAAGAGTATTGACCGCATGGACATAGTCAACATGTTGGAGGGCCAGCCGCCTCAGCCTGCGAGACAAGGCTCCCGCGATTTCAGCAGACGTCGAAACAATGAGAGAGACAACCTCTCCCCTGGTATGACTAATGGTAAGTTCCCTCCCCAAATCCCCAACAATGAAGCCCCTTCTACGTGTCCCGTTTGCTTTGACCCCGAACCATCTTTCCAATATACATACATACATACATCTTCCCTTAATATCCCCTAAAGGCAAAGTGAAGTTTGTTTCCCTCTGAATTCTCTCTGTTGTCCCCCATTTTTTCTTTTTTATTCCCCTGTGATACTGCTATGTATGAAAGCTGCCAAAAACGTCACACTTTTCCAGGACTTTACCCCAGCAACATGCAGAGGGACTCAGGACACTCCTACTGTGCTACAACCTCTGTAGTGCTTTTGGTTATACATTTCTCCATCTATTCATTCAATATGATGGGAAGTAGAGTGAAGTATGCAGAAAAGTATGATTTTGTGCTGAATCTCTAGAGTTTGCAAGCATCCCAGTTCCTGAATAGTCCCTGAGCAAAACACTCCACATAGAGATAAGTAAGATATAAGTATCATTAATAGTTGTACTTTTATCATTGTTGTCATTGTTATTTTGTTTTTCTCTTGTTAAATAATTAGATCAGTCAGTATTTGATTATATTAAGAGTTTTTATTGCCCATTATTAACTTAGCGGGCCCACATTTTAGAGTGATATTTTGTCTATAAAACAACACATTGTCATACATGATCATACCACATAGATCATACTGTAAGTATAGCCTAGCTTTACTGACCTTCTTACCAATTGTCAGTCCTCAGTCTTTTACTCCTTTTCCTCATGGTTTCCTTCACACATGCATACCCTACATCTTATTGACTCCGTTTTCACCTCTGGACTGGTGTGAGCTCCCTTTCTTACTGGACTGGCTTCTCCTCTCTGTATCCAGTGCAGACGATGAGTCAGTCTGACAGGTGACAGGTCCTATTCTGTGAAAACTGGAGCAATACCCAGAGATGTAACAATGCATAGAGATACGACCATGAGGGTCAAAGGGTGAAAAGGGATATGTTCAGATCACAGCTGCAGTGAATCTGATAACCGTGTATCTGTCTTGTCTGTCTATCTGTCTGGCTACCTGCCCCCCAAAGGCCGTTCCTGCTTTGACGCTCTGCGTAAAAACGTGGCGGCGCTCCGAATACCTGGATATTGTGTCTTCTGCTAATCTCACAATGATCACGGTGACGGGTTTCAAGAGGTCTATGATTTACTGTCCTGATTAAGTACGTCTAATTGGAGGACCAAAACTGACGTTTTAGGCAATAAGGAAAATGGTCAGATAAATAAGGAAAAAAATAAAATATGCCTATAAGTCTATAAATGCTCAAAGAAATTGAAAATAACCATCAGGTTCACATCCTTAAAACAAAGATTGCGGTGGACAGTGAAGGAACAAAATACATTCATTCAATTTCCTTGTGCAATAGATTTATTAATTATGTTTCTTTATTTCCCACTTAATTTTGCATATTGGTTTATTAATTTCATATTAAACATATAGCATGACATTTGGGAAAATATGCTAATTTTTTGCTGTAGAAAATCAATAGCACTGTCATATCTGTACGGGAAATGTGAAGCTACCGCTCCCGCAAGCAGCTAGTTAGCTTAGCATAAAGACTGGAAATGGAATGAAACAGCTAGCATGGCTCTGTCCAGGCTAGCGGTTTTTGTCTGGGTGCAGTAACTTCCTGGGCTCTCTGCTGGTTTCCTGGGAATAAGCTACTGTGTTAATTAGTGAACGTAGGAGGTGCTGGTATGTGGATGTGTTATCTTTTGGACAGAGCTGATTCCCCCTGTTATGCTAAGCTAAGCTAAGCAGATGCTAGCAGTAGCTTCATATTTACCAAAAAAATATGAGAGTGGCATCGCTCTTCTCATTTAATCCTCTGCAACAAAAGCAAATAAGCATATATTCCAAAATGTAAAACTGCTCCTTTATGTCAAGTTCAGTCCTCCATATGAAGTAAACCTACTTATTATTATTATTATCAAAATAGTTTATTTGAAATGTTTTACAGAAAAAGCTAGTAGAGTAATCAGTAATCTTTCTCTGTCTTTACAGATTAGATAAGATTTTACTTTTTCCTTCATAGTTCTAGTGCACCACTGTTGTAATTAAGCACATTTTAAAGGTGTATTCCAGATTATTTCCAGGTTAGAAAAGATTTTACAAAATACAGTAGATCGTAATAGAGTAAGACCTCTTCTTCTAGACTTTTGTTAAAGGAAAAGGACATTTAAATTCTCTCTGCCTGTGGCTGCATGGGGAGTAGTTTGAGTCTCTTAAGGGCTAAAGTTGAATGTCCTTTTGGGAGCCCTGTTTTCATTCCCTGTGAATCTGTCCCTCTCTCTGTGTTTCTCTGGACATGTCATCTGCAGCCTAGCCGCCCTACTCTTCCTTCTTCTCACTCCTCTCCGAACTCTGACCTCATGCCAACCTCATGTTGACCTCTGACCCACATCTTTATCTTTTCTTTTTGCGAGCAGTCGTGCATTTTCTTTATTTTTGTGCTTTTGAAAACCCCACCTTTTTAATGTCCGCTCTGTGACCGATACCCCTCACACAGACTGTGTACTCAGCACCCACTGGGAGGGGGGAGGTGACCCTCGCTCTCTCTCGCTGTTTCTGTCTGTGACCATTACCCTATTTTATATTCCTCTTCCTCTCTTGCTGCGCTCCTTTTCTATTTTTCCCACTCTGTCTTTTCCCTCTTTTCCCATCCCTTATTTCCCTGCCCTCCTGCCTGTCTGCATGTGCATGAGGCTGACTTTCATCACTCATCTCCCTCTGTGTTTGCATGGACACACTGGCTTGTTGGAGATGAGTCAAATACTGCATTGACACTAAATGCTGCTTGACCAAAAGACATGTGTTCTTGCATGGCATGTATACTGAGAATGACTTTATACTCTCTTCCTCCTCACCGTTCTATCCCTAGGGGGGGGGTAAAAAAGGCCACAAACCTTTTTTTTGAACTGTGACTTGCGTTGCTCATGTATGAATGTTGTGGTTGTTCTCTATGTCACTGATTCTATGTAAACCATCCATCTGATGGGTTATTTTGTGTGAAATATATGTGTTTAATGTCTTTGTGTTGTACACGGGTCAACTTATTGTAAATGTGCTTATTGTTTAATGTAAACTCATCAATCAGTCTGTGAGAGCGTGTGAGCGTCTTTATGTGTGTTTTAAGTCGTATGATGTAAGTCTTTGGTGTCCTTCATACATGTACATATGTGTGAGTGTATCAGTGTTAAAGCGAATGGACAAAATAAGTAAATTTCCATTACATGTGTTTTTACCCAATCTTCACTGCTTTGTTTTTCTGTGGTTGTGTCTTTCAATCGGGGGGTCAGGCAATCATTTTTACATATTTTACACCCGTCCATTCCCTTTATTTATTTCATTTCCAAATCTCTTTCTATCATTCCTGAATCTTCTTACATGGAGAGAGAGGACTGACAAACTATTTCATTATCTTATTCATGGCAAACAAAAATGCTCATTTTGTAGTTTGTGTGTTATCACCAAAAACAGACTCATAACACAATACGCGTGGATTCATGTCTTGATATAATACATTTCAAAAACACTTAGACACGCCAAACCCTAACCTTTAAAGGAACCTGACACCCTGTCTTCTGTTGTTGCCCAAATTAACAAAGAATGTTGATTTCAAACATTTATTCAACTCTTTACTCATCATCTTCTGTGTTCTAGTAGTACAAGAAGATATTTTGTCAGTAATCAAAAGACTCCAGAAGTCAAAGCCAATGCTGTTTCTTTAGCAGATTTATGTCTTTTAATTTACAAAGACAAATCACTGTACAAAAATATATATGGATTTTTATGATTGCTAGTTTCTATAGACAACTGACAGCATTTGAGAGGCCTCGAGAGAAAGCTGAAAGTAGGACAAGAGATCCTTCTGGCCGCTTGGTGTCACAAATATCTCCTGCACTCTCAGCAGTTCTCAACAGCAGCACTGCCAACCATGAATCAAGTTACACCCTGCAGCTCTGCACAGCTTCCTCATCACTATACAGTACACACATACAGTGTCTCTGTCTGTCTGTATGTCTCTCTCTCTCTCTCTCTCTCTCTCTCTCTCTCTCTCTCTCTCTCTCTCACTCACTCACTCACTCACTCACTCACACACACACACACAGAAGGTGAACTGCCTTCTCTTCTTGCTCTTATCTACATACTTGTATGCCCTGCACTACATCTCCTATTTCATCCTATGGTTAATGTGTTTCCTGGTAACAAATCTTGTAGTGTTACAGTCATAGTGCCACTCACACTTTGCTTTGCTTACATTGCCATTCATCAAAACAAGTTACCTAAACTATTCACCTAATTTTCATGGTAGTTGGTCATTTGGTTCAGTATGATCAAGACAAATACAAGGCAGACTCTATGTACAGTATACGTGCATTCTTCATAGTCTCTAAGTGGATTTTTCTTTCTTTTTGTGCAATATAAAGTTATTGTCTCAATAAAAAAAAACATTCCTGATGCTGTGACATTGTGCTCTATCATGCCAGGTCTGCCTTAACAAAAAACATACTGTTACAAAGGGTGTTCAAGACAGTTGAAGGAGTGACCTGAGTCCACAGCACATTAACAGTGTGCATTTTTACTAATTGATATGATTACACTTGAAATACTCAAATCTATGTTTGAGGCAGCAACTGTGTGGCTTTCACAACAGATGGAAAATCAAGTCTACCGTATATGTGTTTGCATTAGTATTAGCAGGACTATAGGCTATATGTTTATTGTAAACATTAGAATAAATATATGTGTCAATGAAAGAGCAAGCAGCTGTGTGGTGAGCTGATGTGTGTGAGGAGAGATGAGATTGCCTGCGTGCATGCTATGCAGCCTGACAACAATATTAACCTGCCTGTTTTTTGAGTGGGTTTGAATGCATGCATATCTGAGTGTGAGTGTATGTGTGTGATAGTATGAAACAAAGAGTGAGCGAGTATATTTATGGCATGTGTATGTGTGACAAAGGTGTGTGTGCCTACCCCAGGTTGGGGGAAGAGGCAGTAATTCCTGTCCGTCTCCCTGCAGGTGGCAGCCAGCAGAGCAGCATCAGTCACTGCTGGGTCCAAACCAAAGTGTTGGTCTCTCAGTCCGTCCAGTTGTGTCTGCTGCTGCTTCCGCTGCTGCTCTCTCCTTCAGCACTGGCTGATCGAGCTTGACAAACCCTCGTCTAAAAGCTGCCCTTGCTCTCTCGTCCTAAGCTCCTTGCACCCTTATTCTAGCTCCTATTGTCTTGGCCCTCCCCTCTCTCCTTCCCCACTCCTCTCCCATTTGTCCCTTCAGCCTCCTCTACTCCCCCCCCTAGATGCCCAGCTCCTGGGCAGGGGCACCTATCCCCTCCCGGGGTCCCGGTGCTGTGGGGGTGAGGTGGGGAGGGAGGCGGGGGGCCTGGTGTCAGTGTGCCTCTCTCTGTCTCGCTCCAGGTTATGGGCTCGCGCAGGACGAGCTTCTCTCACCGGCCTCCATGCAGTACAGCCTGCCCTCCCCGCTGGGCGCTGAGCCTTACTGGCAAGAAGTCTCCAGTTTGGACTGTGCTCCCATTGCCACCACAGAAGAAGACACCCTCATGGAGATGTCTGATGTGCAGGTGTGGCCCTCAGGCAACAGCCCGTCCCTGGTGCCTGTGGAGGACTCTTCGCTGGAATGCAGTAATGCTGACGATTCAGAAGGTCTGCTGGGGCTGCCATATGGAAGTCTGGGTCGGCCGGCTAGTCAGGCCAGTGTACCCAGCGGAGGGGGTGGGGTGCTGAGTGGCTCCATTGAGCTGCCCGAAGACGATTCAGAGATGGGCGTTGACTCACTCAGCACTGCCACGCCAGCCTCGCTTGGGGGCACCATCGCTGGGATCAATCTTAACGGGCTGAACAATGGTCAGGGGTCAGAGGCAAGTTCGGAGGTATCAGCAGTTACCAGTACGACTGGTGGAGGTGGAGCTGGAGGAGGAGGAGGAGGACAAGGAGGGACGGGCTCAGAGGAAGGGCTTTCTCTTGTTGCAGGACAGCAAAGGGTGTATGCTCGGCTGAGTGAGTCACCTGGTCTGAGCTGTGTTGCAGACCGAAATGGAGACAGGTGAGTCAGACCTCTGTCTGCTTCTCAGGTGACAAAGTCAAAATCACACCAACAAAACAATAGATCTGTGCTTACATCTTATTCATCTTTATTGCATGTCAGTGGTGAACTGGAGTCTTGTTGTATTTCTTGCGGACGAAATGACCGCTAAGGGGATACGATCAGGTGTTTAACTATCCTCGGAGTAAGCATGTACAGTACGTGTACCACCTCCACATTGATCCCTTCTCTCCTTCCAGGTCAGGTAGTGGTGGAAACGGTGGCAGTGGAGGCTCTTTCCTTTCCTACCTGCAGGAACAGTCAGGCCCGGGGTGGATACCTGTCACGGACCCTACACAGGCCTGGGTGGGCAGTCAGCCTAAGCCCAGGCAGGCCATGGACACCATGATATCATCAGTATGTAACGTCATAGATGGAGACCAGTCCCACGTATCCCAGGAGGCCTTGCTTCAGCCTGTGAGGGACATGGGGCACTCAGAGATCTTACGGGGGCACTTCAGGGGTACCCAGCCATTTGAGAAGGGTTTGGGATTCCCACACAGAGTACCAGAGCTGAGGGCCTGGGATGATGTGCGCCTAAAGGGCCAGGTGAGTGTGTTGTTCCTCCCATGAAAAATAAAAAAGACGTTTGTTTGACAAGCAATCAGTCATACAGATATCAAACTATAGGGACTGATAATAGCGTAGGCTATAACTGTAGTCATGCAAACCTAACTAACTTCAACATTTAACAAATCCGCATTAGATTATTAATGATAGATCCTAGAAACATACAACACACACGCACGCACACACACACACACACACACACACATACACACGCACACAGAGTCAAAGGCCCAAGATGGGCACAAACAGTCCTGCCGAATATAGCAAGCATTCTCACTGTCCCACTCGTGTTACAGATCCGCCCCACCCACGTCATTTCCACGTGTTCACTTTTTTGGCACAACACCACTACATCAAACTGTAGGACAAAGTCAGACTTGAAACTGTGAGAGAGCAGTAATAGACAATTGATTTAGGCCCTTTGTGGGCTTGCTTTAGTATATGGTTCATACTGGTGAGAAAAGAACCTTTTAGCTTTTGTAGGGTTTGGATGTAGTGTTGCAGTGCTGCACTATAGTGTCTGCATAGCGATGCTTTTTGAGAAAATGTGTCTACTGGACTGGATGGATGAGAAAATAGCTTATAGTTAAGGTCCCTGAAGGAAGTCGGGGGACAAGTTTCTTACTTCATACAATACTCTCACTACAGCATACAGAACCACACTGGAGAAGCCAGAGGTATTTAAAGGCCACAGATCACATGATCAGAAAGAGAGAGAGAGGTGGGAAAAGAAGCCTCCCAAGGTTGCTTTAGCTTGGATTTAATGCCACTGAGTGGGTTCTCCTGACCTGACAGTAGGAACAAGAAGGAACAGAGACCCGAGGCATCGGCCCACTGCCCCAGCTAATGGAGGACGGACATGAACTGAAAGACAAACAACCAAAGAGCGAATGAACCGGTGACAGAAGACCGCAGGCTGCAGCTGTTGCCTTTTCGTCAGCTGAGAGAGGCACAGCATTGAAAACAGGAGTCACTGAAGACTTGAGGAAGTGTATTGATTGTTGTTGATTTGCTGGGATTTGCTGATTTGAGCTGGGTGATGTGGGCCCTGGTGACAGAGCTCCTCTTCAGCTTCGTGCTGCTGGCTTTCCTGGTCATCAGCTGTCAGAATGTCCTCCACATTGCCAGCGGCTCTGTGCGGTCCGTGCTCACCTACATACACGTTCAGCTGGACCGTGAGCTCGGTGAGGTCGACGGAGTGGCCGACGAAGAGGAAAACGTCACCACCAGAGTGGTCCGCCGTAGAGTCATCTTTAAGGTACAGAGAGAGGGACAGAGGACAGTCACGCAGAAATTTGAAGAAAGGATCGGAAAACAACAATAACAGGACATAGATGGAGAAAATAGTGTTTGGTGAATACACAAAAGCAGTGTATTTGGAGTGATGCAGGATAGGTTTGTGCTAATAGGGGTACATGACTTGATTGTGTTTACAGCGCTAGAGTGGAGTGGATGTGACAAAAGTGTGACAGTGAGGATTAACTAAGGACACTGTGTACATGAGGAAATGTTGTGTATGGCAATCACAAAATCTGAATTGAATCAATACAATAATTCTCCCTCTAAAAATTACCATCAAATTGCTGAGCAAATGTAACTTCTTCTGCTAGTATGTATGCAAATAGACAGGCCTGGGTTCAACAAGTTTGGACTCCAGTGCTATTAAAAAATGGACTCTTCCTACTGCATCTTAGACTCTGTGCATGCTAATACAAGTGTTGACAAGTTTTATTCAGGTCTACATGGGCTGGGCTGGCCCTTGTCCTCGCTTCTCCAGCTGTAGGAATGTCTTTAAGGTTATAAATAGGTCTGTAGACATGCTGCAAATTATTAGGGCCTATAACAGCATTGTCATGAATTTCATGAACTGTAAATGTAAATGTAAATGTTGCTTACTAACTTTTCCTTATTTTGGGAATTCATATCTTGTAGCAGTTACACTAAAATGTAAAATTCCGTACTTTCATGGAAAATGAAGGGCAGTTAAGGGTTTATTAAAAAATAAATAAAAGAATACATGAATTAAGGGTAGAAATGCTTTTCTGTCCACAGGGCGATGAGGTTGAAGATCTTCCTGGGGATCATGTAAGCGAGGAACAGTTCACGGACGAGCATGGAAACATTGTAACAAAAAAGGTCAGCCACTGCAACATCTTTTCATTCTGTATTCTTAAACCGGGTTCCAGTAATTGTTTTCACTTATGTCAGTGTCACATACTCACCAGCATCTCTCCACATAATTAATCAACTTATAATTAAAAAAAGTTCATCACATATGACATTACACTATGTCTGTACACACTATACACTGTATGTCTCTAAAAATAATATTTTTTAAAAGACATATTTCCTCCATATACATTTCTTTTGTAGTTCACCAACTGTCTTTTCACTGCCTTATTCCCACTCTCTGCCTCCATCCATCACTCTCTCCCACCCTCCTGTGTACATGTGTGTTTATGTGATAGATTGTGCGTAAGGTTGTGCGCAGAGGGAAGGGTTCAGGTGAGGAGGGAGTTCAGGAGTTGAGCCTGGAGGGTTCTCTGCAGGATGCCAACGAGCTGGAGGTTGATGCTGAGCAGTTCATGAGCTACGCCATCCTGGGCCGGGACAGCAGCAAGGTGGGCTTCTGATCTGCAGACAGCTGACCATCTGATAAGGGCCTGTTTGATTTTGAAGTCATGTAGTTGCTAGTTTATAGTGGTGGTAACAGGGGACTCGTGCTGAATCATGTGCTGCAGTGAGCTTGGAAGTCTTATCACTTCGGGGTTTCTAGGGCATATCCCGAAAGTCCTTGAGTAGCTTAACCTGCATGAGCTCCAGTACAAAAACACAGTTTGTGTGTGTGTGTGTGTGTGTGTGGTGTGTGTGTGTGTGTGTGTGTGTGTGTGTGTGTGTGTGTGTGCATGTGTATGTGTATGTGTGTGTGTGTGTGTGTGTGTGTGTGTGTGTGTGTGTGTTTGTGTGTGTCCGTCCTCATGATCTTAAGTGCTATAGCCCTGTTTTTGAAATGTGTAGGTCCTGAATCCTAAGTGAGGATTGAGTGCACAGTTTGGTTGGTTAATTGTTTGAGTGCTGACCTTCTGTTACATAAATATTATCACCTCATGTTCATCTTCTGCATGCAGGTGGAACAAATGACTCCACTTTGCTCTGGTGCTGGTAGTGCTCACGGTTCACCGAACCGTTCAGGTTTTCATCATTTTAGTTATCATTAAGCTGCACCTACACTTTGTTTCTTGCATATTAATGACTGAATTCATTGTGGCTCCTTACAGTGGCTATATTTTTCCATTCTGTCCCCATCAGTTATCTCAATGACTGACTCTTGTCTTTTCTGCATTCATTAAAGTTTATAGTCCTACAACTTTGACTGTGTGCTGTGTCACTCAAACCTTTTCTGCATCACAGTTGGGGCAAATGTTTTACATGAAGTAGCAGAAGATTGGGGTTTAACACATTAAGACAATTAAGATTGTTAGGGTGTCACTTTATGTATTTTCTCATGTGGTCAAATCCCATCCATCTGAGTATCAAGAAATTATTTTGATAATATATTTGCAAATACTATTTGACACAGGTCTTCCCTGATCCCAAAGATTTTAGATGTTCTTGATGCCCGCTTATCTTTAACTGTCTTTCCAACTGCTATCCATCACTTCTGTCCTTGCTTGACTGTTTGTACATGATTTATTTTTCTTTTTTTTTCTCCCTCTTTTTTCCTTCCTCCACATATTTGTTACTCGCATTTCTATTACATCCTCCTCTGTTCCTGTTTTTCTGTCCTCTCTTTCCTTATGGCACTATTTCCATCCTCTGTTGTTCCATTTCTGTTTCCTTTTCTCATCTTTTTCTTGTCACATGTCCTTTATTTCACATTCCCTTACTAATGTTCCCTCAACCTCTTGTTCGGCTCCTGTCATCCTACCTCCTCTCAATCCTCGCACCTCTTCTGCCGCCAACCCCTTCCCCCCTGATGTAGCCCGATACTGTGGATGTGAAGAAAGGTGCTCAGATAGTGAAATGTGCCAGTCTGCGGAGAGTTAAGCAGTGAGGCAGAGTGAGTGCTGCGTCCCCGCAGGTACGGGACTGACCCACAGCGCCTCGTCTGACCTGTGGGCTAGACCATTTAATCCAGTCTCTCTGGATTAAATGCACCTGAATGTACCTTTAATTCCATACTAATGATATGTCATGTGATGCTGGTACAGCTAAATTAATCTTCAGTTTGACAAATGGTTAAAATATAAATGAATCAAAAAAAGAAGAAAAATAGATTTATGGCTTTCATGCTTAATAATTCTTTTGCCCACAAAGTACAAAAATATAATGAAAGTCTCAGAAAAAAGGGACATTCCATGACAACCATTTTTAAATTAATACAGAATTGATTTTGATATACATACTTGTAGTCAGCATTAATGCAAATGTGATACATAATGATACTTAATACTTAATGCTCCAATAATTTCTAATAAACCTCCTCCAGGTTTTACAACCTGAACAATAGAAACTCAGATTGCTTGCCTGTTTACTTAAGATTTGTGGAGTTTTATTTGTAAGTAAATGCCAATACGCCACTAAATGTCTGGGGCACAGAATTGATTAATTATTTGTGTGACATCAATTTCTCTTCCATATGTAACGGACAAAAAACAACAGTTTAATGCAAATAGATCATTATTGTTTTCCGATAAATTACATCAGGCCAATTAATTTCTTCGTGCATGTTTTGACAAGCTGGAAAAAGGGTTGGCACAGTGTGCACTCAAAATGACCTAACAAAAAGGATCTTGTAAAGTGACAGCTCTCAAGGTCAAAGCTGCCTGGCCAGTTGTCCTGTGAATGCTATCTGGTGTGTGTGTGTGTGTGGTGTGTGTGTGTGTGTGTGTGTGTGTGTGTGTGTGTGTGTGTGTGTGTGTGTGTGTGTGTGTGGTGTGTGTGTGTGTGTGTGTGTGTGTGTGTGTGACTTGCCCTTTCTAACGCAAAGCCCATGACATTCCTGAGATTACTAAAATTTCAAACGACTTACTACTGAAAGTTAAACCACTTTTGCCAACCATTTTTGCTTGCATGCTTCTGCCAAACTAATGTTCTGTTTTATTGAGTGTTATAATGGCTGGTATAACTGACAGAATAAATGAGGACTTATAGTGAGGTGTGTAGAGGCGTTATATGAGCTGTGTATATTGCGGTGGACACTTTAGCCAAGGCCGTTTGAAAGACTGCATATACTCACATTTGCATTGACTTACTGCAGCTTGCATGTCTGCTCTGTAGATTCCTGGTGAGTTGTAGCTAAATCCGTGTTTCTGTCTCTCCACAGAGCTCTCCACAGGATTCAACCCCTTCACCAAAACCATCCTACATGGACACATGACCAGCAGCAGCTGACAGGAGGAAGAACACAAAAAGGCAAACAGACCATGACAGCCATAAGTGGTTGCCGACTATAAGCACGCACCGGAAGAGAAGGATACGGATTTACTTGTAGTTTTTATTACTTTTTTTTTTTTTTTTTTTAAAGAAACCGTGGGAAAAAAAACATGTACTAGGCTAGAAGCATGATTTCGTATAAAACAAAAACCAGAAAAAAAAAAAATACCTAGCAACCAAAACGTGCTTCCTGTAATCTGTATCAGCATGAGTGACTGCTGCCGCATGGCCTGTCTTTAACTACAAATACTGAGGGAATATAAGGGTGGGTAAAAGGGGGGGAGGGATGGGGAGGACACACTGCTGTATGGGACAGGGATGCAGTGGAGGGTATGGTCCTTACTGGCCCGTTTTCTACACCAACGGGGAAAAGTCTATGAGTCAAACTTGAGAAAAGTGGAGACTAAAATACTGAGAATTACATAATCTCTAGGCAACAGGTTACTCCTCCCTGCTACACTCTTCCAGCTAGGAGCATCACAAACTAGTTTAAACCTGTCCCAGTGCTCTCAAAGTCTAGTAAAGCTACAAATATCACCCAAGGATATCAGTGTTGTACATAATATTGTATGCACTAAAATGCTCTACGTGACTGTGTGTTACGTGTGTTATTTATGTTCTAAGATCCCTATGCGATGCCACTGATGCTGCTGTTTCAGGTACATAAGAAATTTCTCCCTGTTTTTCTCGTTTGGTTTGTTAGGTCTGAACCTATATATTATTCTATATATCTCGAGATCTTTGTGTGTACAAGAACATGCAAATGTGTCGCTCTGCTTGTTTTTAAATGTCGGATTTTTGTGTGTCAGGTTGTTTTGTTTTTTTGTGCTTTTCATGTGCTTTCACCCCTTGCTTTTGACATGTCAAACTGTAGAGGGCAGACATACTGTAAGTTGTTCACTGTACTGTGGGGTTTTGAGCTTTGGGAGGCTGGTTTCTGCAGTGAACACGCCTCCCTGCCTTTCCCTCAGAGTGGTTTGCCTTGTGGAGAGGGTGACAAAGAGGTAAATGATGAGCGACAGATTGACCTACTCTACCATCCCAATCCTCTGCTTTTTCTTGTCCCCAGTGTGCTGTATATCCTCGTGAGGTTTCTGTTAATCAGATGTCTGTCTGAGCCAAAATCCCAATACCCTCAATCTTCCTTTATCACCCTACCTCTTACCTCTCACCCCTGCAGTCAGCCTCTCAGACTAGATGTAGCAGTCCTGTTCACCTCCAACAGGGGGCAGGATCCCACTTCAGCTCGTAGCAGTATCTGTTTGACCTCATTGTGCAGTATATGACACTACCACACATAAGGTGCACTTATAGACCATCTCACCACCACCATCCCCAGAAGATGTCACTTAATGAGAGTATAATAGCTGAAATGCTGGTAATAACGTAGCACTGGTTTGACTGGGTAAAAGAAGAAGAGTAAGCTGCAGAAAGGAAAGTGTCACATCATGGGTCGAGGATGTGTTGAGCTTTAATGTTTGTCGCCTTGGCAATGGTTTGGAGTGTAGCAAAGACAGTCAGTCACCAATCACTGTGATGAGAAACTGTAATACTGACCCGCAACTGTGAGCTTGACCCTTCCCGAAGTGTGTGTCTCGTTTCACTCCTTTTTTTGTCATGATTTACTGTCTTAACTGTACTCCAGAAGAAGCAATAACTGCTTACAAAAGGAAAGGGTTGCTTGTGTGAGTGTGTTTGAGAGTATTTTTGTGATAGAGAGGATTGTAGGGTCATAGTTTGTGTTCTTCCTAAACTCTGGCTTTCAATCTGTTAAGCACAGCTTTAGGCTACTCCTCACTCTACTCAGAAATGATGTCAGTACATTAGTATCCCACGTTTCATCACTTTGCCTCTCTAGAAGAAAAACTATTAAGTTTTACACTAAGATTGGGCAAATATCGGTAGGACCAGCCATCTGCAAAGTGTCCAGTGTCTTTTTTTGTTACTCATCAGGTAATGTAGGTTGTTTATTGATAGCTTTTAAACCGTCATTCATATGCACCTTGAAAGAAATCCTATTTTGTGTGTGTGTGTGTGTGTGTGTGTGTGTGTGTGTGTGTGTGTGTGTGTGTGTGTGAGAAGAGCAGAGGCTCTCAGATTAAAACTCTAATTCACATATTTTTTTAAAGTTGATTTACCTCAATAAGCGTGCCATCTTTCATGACATCAATTACATACATGCATTTATTTCAAACATTACATTAGACATTGAAGGCTTTATTATGTCGCAAAAACGTTGCAATAATCACCAGTCAAAATGTGTTTGTTTTAGTACGGCTTCACAGCCAGAGATGATGAATGTAGAGTCTTGTTATAAAGTAGTCACCTGTGTGGGCTCTGTACTTCAACTCAGTGTATGCTGTTGATCATCAACATTCATTACAAGCATACATAGAATTCATTGAAGAGGAGAGATTTAAAGAGAAGCCTCAAATAGGTTGTAGACGTTTTAACAACTCTTTATCAGATATTATTTGTATTTTATTATCTTTTCTAATAACTTCAAAAAATGAAATGTCAATAAAGATTAGACAGCAGTGTAATAATGTATGACCCCATATGTCATAGCATACGGTTTGCTCTATAAGGGCTCATAATTATGGTATGCTTGGGTTGGTTTCTGAGGCTGGGTGTGTTTATAAATCCACTGCTGATGTCATATCAGGGTTGGAGCAAGGGAAGGGGGTCTGATGAAAAGACAATAAGATTTTGAAGTTAGATGGCTTACTAATTCCGACGGCTAGTTGAGATGACAAGCATTTTTCCTCAACACAACCCACCGCTAATCTATTTCTGCCCTCTTAACCAAATATAAGACTAAGCCGATTCTATAGGGCTCCCACATGGTCACAGTATGAACGCAGTTTGAAAGGAGTCCACCTAAGTGCAAGCAGAGGGAGGAGTAGGTACATCACAAATTAACAATGGAAAGCCCTGCACTGAGGGACCACTGAGATGATGCCATGCACAAAGTTCATGCAAAAATATTAACTGTTGCAAAAACTAGAGAACACATGTATATTCCTTTAGAATGGATTGAAGACATTATTAACGCAATAGCATATTACTCAATACTAAGGAATGCAACTGCGCACATGCACAGAAAATGTTTTTAACATAAAGGCTATATATATATGAAATATATGAAAATATATATATAAATATATATATATATTTACTTAGAATGCTATGCACCCTTACTTGTCAACTGGGATTCTAGTTATGTTATGGATGTATTTTTAGCATCATACAGCTGTAGCTACCAAGAGACTGTTGACTTCTGGGTAATGCCTGCAACCTGGGGATAAAATAGGGTTCTTGTGGGTATTTTAACCTGTTTTGTTTGCTTTTTTTATTGTTATGGAGAGTAAAACATGAATTTAAAATATAGATGTAAAAGCCTTTTAATCCAATCAAATCCGAGGACATCTATTGACAAATTACTCTGTACACCAGCTCAACATTTACAAAATTAATAAAGAAATGAAATGTCTTTGTGTATAGTGTGTATACTTTTGTGTGAGTCCCTTGAAACCCATGCTGCCCCAGGCCTGTTCCTGTGCATACTGCTGTTATAAACATTATTACATCTTATTTCACCAAAGTACCAAATGTTTAACATAATGGTCTATTTTAAACTCTTCAAAAGCATATCAGTAGACAAATGAACGTGCCAGTGGCTAGATCCTTTTTGTCTGTAAAAAAATAAATAAGGGTAATGTGTCCATTTTCAGTATCCATTGAATAAATGCAGTCCTGCTAAAGCAGCGATTCCTTTTGTTTGCCATTGGTAGAATTAAACTGGTGATAGTTCATCTAGCAAGGTCATAATCTGTTGAATGTATCCTACTGCCTAATTTGTCTTTGATTATCTTCCAGATATGTTCATATGATGATATGGATCTACAAATCAGTTACATTTTTTAGTGCAGCCATTGCACGTGCATTATGTGCCAGTAGGGGGCGGAATGAACTCTTGTAACAGTGTCCAGCTCTGGTGTCTATGGGATTTTCCCCTGCAGCCCCAGCCTGTCTCTGCAGCCTGTCTGTGTGTTGTTTGTGTGCATGAAGAGGGTGAGTGAAAGCAGAGGAACGTGTACCTGGGTCCTTCCAAAGAAAGAACCTGTACACAAGTGTGTGAGACTGCATGTTGTAATGTAACGAAACAACATTTCATCATTTGCACATATGAACAAGAGGTATTTATTTTTATTTATCCGAAAGTAGCCATTCTGTTGAGCCAAACTCAATCGCGGTGTGTCTTTGTTGTTTTGTAAAACTAAGACTTTCTGCCTGGCTCGTGCTATTTAGTTAGCTAGTTTTAGTTATTAGAGTTGAGACAAGATGTCCACTGACTGCCAGAAGACCACTGCCAAGGCCATCCCGTCGACGAGGAGGGTGACCATTAACGACGCGGCGCACATGCCCCTCGACTACTCCACCACTCCCGGAGGGACCCTGTTCAGCACGACCCCGGGTGGTGCGTACTGTTGTCATACACTGACTTTTATGCGGTTACCCACCGTCGTACGTGATGTATACTCGTATCAACTAAACCGCTGTATTGTCTGCAGTGAGTGCAGGAAACGCTCAGGCTAACTCCATAAGGTCTGCTGCTGTCAAAACGCCACTGTGCAGAACCAGCTGCTAGCTATGCTCAAGCTAGCTGCTAACGCTAGCTAGCAAGTGTGGTTGAAAGGAGGCACAGATTGGTGAATCTGAAGCAATAAACTAAATTGTGATCCTAGGCATGTGGGTGGTATAAACTCATACCACTGCTTTCTCATTAAATGTGAGACGTGTTTGTGGGTTTTATCAGCTGATCTTTGAACGTTAGCGATGTTACTGTGCTTTAATGCTTGTCGTGGCCATACGTCACCGACAACTAAAGCTGTGATTGGTGTTTTCCAATGTGCGCTCACTAACGTGTTATATTTTATTTCATTTTATTAACAAACTGCATGGTAAACATGTTATACAGTATGTAATGTACCTGGGTAGCATCATGTCATAGAGTCAAGGTTTTTAATAGGGTTCCTATTTTTAGAAGATAGAATTATAGAAAGTAAACAAATGCATGACCAATAAACTTTAGTCACATTAACAACATGAAAATCTTATCACATAAAAGGAGGTTAGGCTGGTGGAGGAAGCTGTAGCAGTAAACAGCACTGGCATTAGCATATTATTAGAGTAATGGTGAGAAGTGTCCACACTAATCTAGATGTGAGTGGTGTGGCCATAAAATAATATCAAGATATTTTGGGGCCCACCCGTCGCTATGGGCGGGCCACAGGGGGCCGGGGCCGCCCTCAAAAATGCTTGTGCGTTGAGGCACAGATCTCTTAAAAAAAATACTTTAATTTTAATGTTATTAATTTGGGGTATATTTTCGATAATTACGTTTTTGATGAAATGACAAAATACTGAACAATGTATATATTTTTTAATTAGTTTTAAGGACATACGACTGCAACAAAAAAAGTTATAGTTTTAAATGTCAGCATAAACGTTATAATTTGCCTTGAAATAGTCCGTAAAAACTGAAAAGAAAAATCTCTTAGTTCTTTGGTTTTTAAACACGATAATTTAGATTGAGATTCAGATTCTCCATAAAATATAAATGGTACAAAGTGCACATGTAAAAAGTCAACCAGTTGGAATATTGCCATTATCACAATATGAATTTCATCATATCATGATATTCAAAATGATACCGGTGTTATCATGAACGCTATGATGTGGCACACACCTACACTGTACACCTGCTTGAATATGATGGCTGACTGATCCACTGATGCATGTGTGACCTCAGTGCTCTGTCTGAACTAAGGCTGGGTTCCATTTCTGATCATCCTGAGCAGTCATCTTATTCTTTTTCTGCCTCTTCACACAAAAGGTACCAGGATCATCTACGACCGAAAGTTCCTGCTGGGGTGCCGCAGCTCTCCCGTGGCCAAGACTCCTCCAAAGGGTCTGCCCAGGATTCCAGGGGTGACAAGTCCTCCCTCCAAAGACACCGATGAGAAGGCTCATAATGGAGAACTACTGAACAACAATATCACTGCACCTGTTAGCAGCAACACTGGTATGTTCACACCCATAGATATAGAACTATAGATGTGACCTGACGCCATAACTAATGGGATAGCCGTTTGCCATCTTACCTGGGTAATGTTGACAATTGCCACCTATGGTTAAGAAAATTAATTATCAGTTGTGCAGCATCTGTTGCATTACCAAAAAGAAGTGACAAAGGAGGCTGGCATCACGTCCCACACGTTCAACTAAAACGACAAAAAGGTCAGCGAACTACATAACTTGTGTTACGTAACTACTCTTAGCTACCAACGGACCAGCTGCGTTCTAAGTCAGTTATTGCTGTGTGCTAGCTCTCAACGGCATTCATCAAATAGATATTTATGACCAAGCAAAGATTGCTACGCTAAAAGTAACGTTCAGTGACTTTAACGTTATAACAAAGTTAATCCTAATACCCTAACATTTGACCGCTAATTAAGCAGCTGATTCCGTGTCAATCAAGTGTAATCATACAACGTGAGTTACAACAAGGAGCAGTGCTCGTCTTCACTCCTAAATCACGTTTCATAATATCTCCAGAACGGTCCAGCCAGCTGTTACAATCTACACAAACAGTGATTCCCATGCAAATCAACCCAACAATAACGTTAACCACATGACAGCAACACGGAACACTAACGTCAACCACACAGTCAGCCGAGGGGCCGCACTTAACGTGATGTTTACCACATCTACATTAACATACCAAAATTAGCTGCCTTCTGCAATCAGTCATCATGTATAAACATCACTTGTTGTTATCTCACCTCATGCCTTAACATGATTTTCCTTTCAGTAAAGCAAATAAAACAAAATCCTAAGGAAGAGGATTAGGGCCACTGGTGAAGAATTCTGACTTTATTCTCAGAATTCTGAGAATAGTCAGAATTCTGAGTTTAATCTCAGAATTTTAAAAAAGTCTGAATTCTGAGAATAAAGTCAGAATTCTTAGAATAAAGTCAGAATTCTGAAAATAAAGTCAGGATTCTTAGAATAAAGTCAGAATTCTGACTTTAATCTCAGAATTCTGAGAATAAAGTCAGAACTCACATAATTTTTTCACCAGTGGCCCTAATCCTCTTCTAATCCATGTCTTGATCAGGTAAAGTAATCCAGTTTGTACTAGAGATGGTCCGATACCATTTTTTTGCTTCCCAATACCGATCCTGATACCTGAACTTGCATATCGGCCGATACCGAGTACGGATCTGAGACCCCTGTGTCATATATTTTATTATGTTTTAACAACTGTATACTACTAACTGTATACTTCCCTGTATGGATGTGATATGATTTCTATTTTTGTTGTTGGTCTGGCTCAGGTTAAACTCTCAAACAATGAACTCCACAGAACTTTCTCTTAGTATCCAGTTTGACAGTCAGTTGTACCTGAAAAAGAACATAAATAAACTACTTTAATGTTAATGTTCTTTAGGGCTTTATTACGTGGTATGGGATTGGTGCATAAACTCCAGTACTTACCGATACCTGCGTTTTAGGCGGTATCGGAAACATTACAGATACTGGTAACATCTCAGCAGTACAGGTCAAACTTCCCGTGATTTCTCCACGTTATCACCGTAAACTTTATATCCAAACGAAAAGGCAAGAAAATGAGACGAGTCCATCAGGAGTTGGCCTTCTTGAACACAACGCTATCGACAAAAACAACTGTTCACTTACAGTTAGAAGACTGTTCATCCTCTCATCCAAACAAGGACCCTGTCACTTCCTGTGACAGGTTTATGGGAAATTAATGTGGTCTTATGAATTAGTTATATATATTTTTATAATTTATAATAATAATAATAAATATACTAATATATTACAGTAAGTACTTTTTAATTTGTTTTGTTTCTTGTGTGTCTGGTTGTATTTACCTGCCTACAACATTAGTACTGAATCTATTTAGGATAAAAGATATTGCTTAATGTTTATTAGCCATTCAGAATAGCAAAGAAGTGATTACAGATTAAGCTCAGGCAGCAATTTAAAAAAATAAAATGATTGTCTGCAATATAAATGCAAAATGATTAGATTATCTGCATGATTGAACACATACATTTGTACTCTTGGAGCTATGATAATCAAAATTCTACCAAAATCTTGTAGACAGGCCAGAGTTGTCTTACAATCATTACTTTGAATTAAAAAAAAAAACAGTGTCGATTATATTGGTTAAAAAAAAATATAAGGATTATAAAGACAACATGAGCCTCTTTCCCCATAGGTTCCAATTGAAGCAATTGTAAAACTTAGCCCAGGTAAGATGGCCGCCATATGGTTCCATCCTGGAATGGCAAGTCAGAATTACATTCACATCTGTTGTTTTATATCTAGGTTCACCCTCAGACAAACATCACAGGGTGGCCCTTGCTTTTGGAGTGAAGGATTCAGGGCTGGATTCAAATGTAAATTAATGTAGCCACTGAAAACTACAGCCCTAATGGATCCTTGATTTTTTTTTTTAAATATCAGATCATAAAACGGTTTTCACATAGCTGCTATTGTCTGTCTTGGGTGATAGAAGCCAGTTTGAGGTTTCAACAAGATTCAAGGAGATCAATCTCGCCATTTCATTTCACTTTATCAGCCTGAGATTGAGTCCCTGTGAGCTGATTTCTGTTTAGGAGGGATTCATAATTTCGCCTCAACTAATCAGTAGCTGGTGAGGTGTCAACATCATTTTTAGTTAACACAAAAGCAGAAGTTGCATGGAGCAGTTAACATTTTAAACATGTCGATTTTAGAGTTGTTACTTCCAGAAGTTGTCTTGCAGCAACCAGAACAGCTGCATCAGCCACATCTACGCTTGTCAACATTTTCTTGGCAGTTTTTCCTTTCGCAATCTTTTCTGCTGATGGCAGAAGAAGATGACTTCTCCATTCTGAACTCCACCTACAAAGCTCTAATTGATTGGTTGTTTCTCCAAGTGGGGAAACGACAATCAAAGAGCACACCACCAGACCTAATTTAATACCTGAAAAACATGTAAGACCTGGGCAGCGACTCAGAAGTCTGGAACCCAGCTAAGGCCTGATATGTTTCCTGATATCATTTCCTATTCATTTGTGGCTTTTTTTATTCTTAAATGGACTGACTGTGTACTTATACTAGAAGTTGCAGTCCGCCATTTAAAATGTATTCATATGTATTTGAGTTGTTATCAAAAGATAGAAACGTATTTGAAGGCATTTAAGTTAGACAACTGTGTTAAAATAGTTTCATTTGAGTACCGTGTCAAATTAAATGTAAATATTAAGGGACTGTTCTTATATATAGCGCTTTTCTATTCTCAACAACTACTCAAAGCACTTTTACATAGTACAAGAACCATTTACCGTTTACACATATTCACACACTGTGGCCGAGGCTGCCCATACAAGGTGCCACCTGCTCATCAGATAAACACACACACACACACACACACACCCCTGCGGTGAACCCTTGCTCTGGTCACTGCCAGATGTTTTTGACAATATTTTACCAGCTAGTTATAGAAGTCATCCAGTCTTCCTGAAATATTACTTTGAGTTAAATATGATATCCAACTGTGTTGATTCTGTTTAGTTAATGCAATATGTCTTTTTTTTTGTCAAGGTGATGACTCACAGTTTGAAATGGACGTCTAGGAGGACCTGGAACGAGTGTTAAGATGTCAGACTTACCAACAAGATGCTGTGAAGAGCGGCACAGGAACTCCTTCTTATTTCCCATCATCCATTCCATGAAGACGGAGGTTTGCCTTCAGTGTCTCCGGTGTCTTAGTGTTTTAAAGTCTGTCTTTATCAGCATCGTTTGCTTGTTTTGCCAAGAACAAATCTGTAATGAAACTTTTTCTGTCATCTTCAAGGCTTAAACCTGATTTATGTATGACAAGGTGTGCCTTCCTCTAGTGGCTACAAATCAACCTTGAGAAGTACCTAACACCAACAAAGCCTCATCCCTATGAACTGGTTCATATATAAGTTCAGGAAAATTAAGATCAATAGGGAAAATGAAATTTGCTGAATTTAAACCATTCCAAAAGGGTTTATAACTTGATGTGCTTTATTTCCACACAGTTCCTGACTCCTCTGTTCAGATATTGCCTTGAAACGTTAGATACAGTATAATTTGTCAAACGTGCGCTTAAAAAAAGTGTCATAGAGGGAATGTAAAACTTATTTGTGTTGATGACATTTTTAAGACAGGTTTTCACATGGTTTGTAGGACGACAAAGCATTAAAGCAAACACCATTTAAACAAACACTCGTTTTGTCATGTTTTCTATACTATGCATTGATTGTGTGTTCTTAGAAAGTCCTGTTCCCGTCATCCTGTCAGTGAATTTTATTTTTATAATAATCAGGGTAATATGTTCATCGGTTCACTGGTCTGAATACACATTTCTCTTTCTCAACCGACAGAGCAAAAAGCTGATCGTTATATCTGCAATGTAAAGATTTGATGACCACAACTGACTTTTTAGCAGTTTGCATATTTAAAGTAAGTGAAAAGCGAATATACAATTTGAAATGATGCTGAATCTCGACTGTTACATGTTACATTTCCTGTGCTCCCCTGATTCGGCACAGTCGTATCAGAGGAATTCCTTAAGGAGCTCACAGGCAACTGATAACCTCAGTCAGTGGACTGTATAAAGAGAGGTCAATAAACAACTGTACATAGCTGGGAGAAACTCCCTCCTTCCTAAGAGACCCCTGATGGGGTCATCCAGCATTTCCATTCCACTGTTGCTGGCCCAAATGTTGCTATAGGTTCATTCTGGAGTGGCTGACCAGGCTTTCCCTTTTGATTAGTATATTATATAAATGCTTCTAAATACTGATGACCCAGCACAACATTGGCATTATTGCACTGAAGTATTCAGCATTGCTTGGCCGCTGGGCCTCTGTTGCGTCTCAAGGTTTTGCAAAAGATGTCCAGATCCGATGGAATTGGACTATAAACTATACACAGATGTCATGTCAGAAGTATCTGTTCATTGGTCTGTTCAGTAAATGCAAAACAGGACGTTTTGTAGCAGAAAGGAAGACTGTTGATCCACTAATTTGAACACTGCTACTAAGAAGTAGCACAAGTTTGAGGAATAAAGGTTTTTGACAGGGCCCATTACATCAGTTTTAATTAGTAATCATTCCTGGTAAAGTAAGAGAGTAATTGCCCGACCACCAGGGTGTTTTAGACATAAAAGCTTGTTGAGGATGGAATACATGTGTGAGAACTGACACATGATTTGGAGGTGATGACATCAAGCTCCCACTACTTGTGTGATGTGTTTTCTGGACACTTGTGAAAGTGTCAAAGTTCCACATCAGCTTCATTATAGGAAATGGTTTGCGCTGAATATGGTTATTGTTTAACTTATTAAAACACAGATTGGATGCTTTACTGTTGTTTAATTGAGCATAAATAAGCACACATAACCACTTGTGAAGCCTGCAGCTCTCTGGCATCATCACTTGATCTTTTGTCTCATTGTAAGACAATAGATCAAGTGAATAAAACGGCAAGATGTGAGAGAAGTAGTCTTGTCTGGTCTTGTCCTGGTTGAAAGTGTGGATTGAACAGTTTCAGCTGATCAGTTCCAGTCCACCCTGTCCTCCCTCCACAGTAGCTTCAGCATCCAGACGTTGACTCTTTCCATTCCCTCATTGCTTTTTGGGTCTGTCTCCCCTTGTCACCTCTGCTTCCTGGCTACCCCGCCCCCTCTCCAAAATAAACAAGTGCTACTGCTTTCCTCTCCCCCATTGACCCATCCTTCAATCTACTTTTTGTGTTGTTACACTCGGCCTGCCTGTTTGAGCACAATCAACAAAAGAAGCCTGGCCAGAAAGGGCACTAATGACCTCTGATGACATGTGTGGTGTAATAGGCCTAAAGATGTGGATTTGAGGTGAGGAAGGCAAATACACTAAAATGTTAGCTGGTCACAAATCAGAGGACAAGTGGGATTAAGATGTAAATGAGTATCTACAAGCAGGTTGAGCCTCTGAAGTGCTTTTTGTTAGCATGTTTCATTCTGTATAATAGCTCCTGCTGAGAGATTTAAGAGAAATCACTACAAATGAAATTCAAATAAATGACAAACTCCTGTCCTGTATGCTGTACATATTTTAAAACACTGCAAATCATAAAGTTATGCATGGAAGCAAATAATAGCCATGTTTAAATCTTGTAAATTACTGAAATTAAATAGTACTAAATCTATAGCACTGAAATATTTTACTTTGAAAACCATCGGAAATTTGTGTAAATTCCTCCTGAATTTAAAAAAATCTGTGGTCAATTTCAAGCTGTGCGAAAAAACTTACAAAAAGCTTATTTAATTGTAGTATTTATGAATTCACATAGAAAGTACCTAATATTCAAAAACTATATTGAAATTGCTCAAATTCAATAGTGGAGCATTCAAAAACACAAAAAAACAGTCATGTCAAAATAAGGTTTTAATATATGTTTCATATTTTATGTACAAAATATACATTATAATGTATAAATAGACACAACATATTACATTTGCATAACAGAGCTTTCTCCTAACTAAAGATATATACTATTGTGTACCACCCAGTATGGATGAAATATATTGTCCTTCAAACTTAACACTCAGATCCTGTTGTAATGACTAGGAACTTTAAATGTAATAATTGAACATTAATGTTTACATGAAGACGTTTAAGAAGCCGTTGCATTAAAGTTCAAGATTATGCTCCGTCAGTAGTTGCTTTTGGGCCTGCAGTGAAACCAGTGACGTGCTGGCCTTCAGTGACATCCACACTCTTCAACAATCATGTCCTCGTGGTGCCGCAGGGCCAAATCATCATTCTCGTAGTACAGCATGGAGAGCGGGCTGAGACGTGTCGGCACACAGGACGGGCAAGATACTCTTTCTGGATGGTGATGTTGCAACAGGCTCTGATGAATAAGAAGAAGAATTACTTGAATGATCATTGATTGTTTTCAACTTTGTTATTTTACACACACATACACACGCAATTGGAAAAACATGTTAGTGATTGGACTGCCCCCTGAGCAGTTAGGGGTTCTGTGCCTTGTTTAAGGGCAACTTGCCAGTGCCCAGGTGGTGAACTGGCACCCTTCCAGCTACTAGTCCATGTTAGACTTGAACCAGCCGCCCTCTGGTTCCCAAGCCAAGCAGCCCCCACAGATAGCGCTACCCCTAACCACAGTACACCTGTGACTTTACAAAAAACTGATTGTTTAAGATTCTATAGAGCTAAATGGGACTAAACCTTAAGTTGTCATCTCACCTGCATGTATGCATGGTTGGTCGGGTTGAAGGACTCGTCCAGTGGTGTGGGACACTCTCCCTCACAGCGGAATGCATTGTAGCGTTTAGGGTGCACAATCCACTCGTCCCAACCGATGTGGTCAAAGTCCACCCACATGTCTACCTTCCGACACAGCGGCCTCTGGGGCGGCTCTGCTGCTGGTGCAGGAGTAGGTGAAGTTCCTGCAGGCACCCTCATTCTCTCCATTCTGTTCCTTTTTGGCGTCGACTTTGACTGTCACTGCTGACTCTGTCCATTGTCACATACTTGGAGTTCTCCACAGTTTGAATGAGACTGTGGGCTGTTTGGCCTTCCTGGGGCAGGTTGTGCTTAGAGAAGATGACCATCATGACCCGATTCGTGGTTGGATGGTGTATTTTTCTTTGCCTAAATCCCAAATTCTTGAAGATTGACTTGTCAGGGATGTCACCTTCATCCCCAGCACCGCTCCCATGGTCCGCCTCAGGTTCTCCTGAGGCCTCTTGGCTCGGCACTCCATCTCCCTGGTACAACCAGTATTTTAACAGAGCAGTCACGTTAAAAACCTTCCAGGCAGACTTTGTGCTGCTGGCGGATGTGTCTAAGCTCCCCAGGAAAAGGTGCTCATCCTGGCATGTGCTGCCATGGTTACAACTCTTTCCAGAGTGATATAAATCCAAGGTGGCACGCTTGGAGCCAGAGAAAGTAGGCAGTCTGATCCGAAGTTCTGCCAGCTGCACAATCTCATTGGTAGAGATGGATGACATGTCAAATGTGACTGTCCATCTTTCACCCACTTGATGGCAACCTGAAAATTAGACAAGAGAACTGTAAACAAGAACCCAGTTTCACACACAACAGTCCAAAGGTTTCTGGGCAAACCAGATCCCTGGACAAATGTCAAAATAGTGGAGTGGGAGGGTAAACAGGACAGGATGTGTATTGAACCCCCCTGTGCAAGGACGTCTGAGGGCTAATATACACACCCTCTCACATAAACAGAGAAAGCCTTTAAAGTGGAATAAGCATTTTGACACTTGCTTGGTTGTAAAAAAGGGAGGGTCTGATAACACAGATAATCCTGCAACCAAAGAGCTGCTGGAAGATAGACTCCACTGTGGAGAAACTAACACATACAGTACATAACATGCTGTATACCCAGTGATGCATATAAGCATTGAAAGAAACATAATTAAACATTTACTCACCTCTGGCCATCAGACTTAGGATGGAGTCAGAACTGTGTGCTGACAGGTTGTCACCTTGCATTGTAATGGTGTTAATAGCTACTGGCGATGAGGAATCAGCAGTCCTGAAGGAGCGGTACAGCTGCAGCATGTACAGAGGGTATCTGCTGCGATTAAATGAGAGATTTCTGAATGCTGAACTGGTCTCGAGGCCTGTGAGATCTCTGTGCCTTTGTGTGGAGAAAACGACTCCAAAAGAGCAGAGGAGGAATGTGCCAAAAACTGTCAGGACTCTGGCTTCCATTTGAACTGAAACCCACAAAATCTACTCCAACAATAATTAGAGAGAAGCAAAGATCTTCCTTCCTCCAGCTGGCTTCAGGCTGAAATGATGCTATGTGCAGACGGAGCTCCAGACAGGCCCCTTTATAGTGGACAGCTGCCCTTTGATGACCCCTGACCACTCCAGGCATCTGAACAGCCCCTCTGATCATCAGAGCACACCAGAGGGGGAGAAAAAGAAAACATTTAGCCAAGGTCATTGTCCCGTCAATCTGCCTGGCCTTTTATATTCCCTCAGGAGCCTAATCCTTTTGAAACGTAAAGATCTATCAACTAATAACACTTGCAATGCTGTACAGCCATCGGCACCTTTCTGTTTAGTGGCAGTGGCAGAAGTAAAGTCAAATTTCACACATGCAGAAACTAAGAATAAAAGAAAAATGTAAAAAAATATATATATAATAAAATAAACAATAGATTAACTTATTTTCAAAGGTTTTCATTTATTATCAGGAATGTGTAAAACAGTAACATACACAAGAACGGTATGATGCTCAGTAAACAAGGTTCCAAATGGTCATAGTAGTGACAGCACAGTTTTTACATTCCGTTATATTTTTACATTTTTAATTTAAGTGGAATTAACAGCACAGTATTGGAAGTACCTTTAAATAGCCAGTGAACAATGAATGAACAAAAAAAAAAAAAACTAACAATCAAAGTCTCTTTGGAGGTAACACAAAATTCAGTATGTCAGTTTCATGTAGGTCCTGTAGCTTAACCTTTTATATTATTTTATAGTTCCTTCACTCTGTGAGAGGCTCACTTGCAGTTATGTATCAGCGAACACAGGCGACTGACTGAGGTCCGACTGGTCTCATCGGTTTCCCCTGCAGATGTTTAGCAGATGACTGTCTTCTCACAAAGCACTGAAGAAAGTCTTCATCTGTGTACGAGAGGGAACTTTAGGATCACAATGGATCAGAAACATGACATAAATCAAATGTCAGATCAGAAGACGGACACGATTCTCCTTGGATCAAAGACCGTGAGGAGTAGCAATTTGGTCTCAAACATTAGGACAGGGCGCTCACGTGGTTTACCCTGGCAAAGCAATTTTGTCAAAGTGCAATAAATAAACATACCTTTGTTATGAATTCCTCCTGCACCTCTGGGTCGCTCTGAAACTCAACACTGGCATCCAGTTGTAACACAGGTATGTCTTTCAACTTCTCAAAATGTATCCTGAAAAGAGAGTCGGGCTGTATTACACTGACCACCTCAGACCACACACTGCTGATCCTCTGCTGTTCACAGCCGAGCAACAAACAGCTGCAAGGGACGCCATTTTAAATGATGACTGACAAACAGACATCTGTAGCCCACGTAGTAGAGCATCATCTAACACAGTGGCTGTACCATCACTAGCATTTGTCATTTTTGGAATTTATTTCATTTTCATACCAGATTCTGGCAGGATCATTTACCGATCATAACCGCTAAATACCAATTTTAAGTGTGATGTTTTTTGTTTTTTTTACAGTGCAGAGATCAGGTCTGCATTCACCAACTGGCCAACTGGTTACAAAAATGTATCAGAATTGGTCTCTAATCTTCATACTTGTTAAAAAGTGAGACTTCACACTTTTAAAGCTCATCTAATTGTTTTAGAGTTCAGCAGTTTCTGTAAATATTCAACACATAAAAGTTTGAAGGGGACAAACGGACACGATCACTCACTCAGTGCTCTTTTCAACAAGCCACCTCTCATGTTGAACGTGCAGCTTTTCCAGATAGTCGAGTTTCACTCCTTTCTCTTCTGCTCTGCCCCGACGCGCGAGACGCTCCTTACATTTCTGAAAACAACAAAATAGAGTGAAACTCTCAAGAATGTAATGCTACAGTAACAATAACACAAATACAAACAACACTAGCTAAAATTATGTGCTGCAAAAACACATTTTTGCTTGTGAGTTATTGTCTCTCTTGAAATTGTCATATGAAATCTCTTGTGTTCAGCATACCTTTGGTGGGGCTCTGAGGTAAATGATGCCCTCCAGCTCCACCTGGTGTCCAAACTGCTCCACCAGGAAAGAGTGCCAGTCCTGGTAGACTGCCCACTCTGTAGAGTTGATACAACCCAGCTCAAACATGTTCAGGGCAAAGATGTATCTGACGGAACAGAGAGGCTAATTTTTAAAGGTTAAGGTTCAAGCAAACAAAACAAAGTAGAATGCATTTGCTCAATTTTGTTGAATACATATAACCATTTAATGCTAATTCTATTGTTAGCATCATTTTGATTATTACCAACAATAACAATAATTTTGTAATGTGTGAATTTATGGATAGTGAAGTGCTCATTCTTCTTATATAATAATAGCTTTGGTTAAGAGAACATCACATAGATTCTGGGTTTAATGGGTCTTGTCAAAACTATAGTTCCTCTTACAGTGGCTTGCATAAGTTTACACACCCATGCTAAAGTTGATTAAAAAGAACAATAAAAAAACGTCTTTTGGAAATTGATCTTAATGGCTTAATTAAAAGAAATTGGGGAAATGCAACCTTTTAAGGACACCACTTTTCTTTGTGAATGAATAATGTATAGTAAATAAATAAATGTTCTTCCTTAAAATACAGGGGGCAGAAGTATACAGACCCCTATGTTAAATTCCCATAGAAGCAGGCAGATGTTTATTATTAAAGGCCAGTTATTTCATGGATCAGAACACTATGTATCCTGATAAAGTTCCCTTGGCCTTTGGAATTAAAATACCCACCCAATCAACTTTAGCATGGGTGTGTAAACTTATGCAAGCCACTGTACATTATTTCAATTTCACTTTACCGTCCTACCCTGACTCGCTCACCTGTCGCTATAGATGGAGCGCTCATACACCTGGAGAGGTGTTCCCTCTGAGCGGAGCAGGTGAGGCGGAGGAGGCTGTAGCTGCGTTCTCAGCCGGCTCATACAGGAAAATGTCTGAAATGTGTACGACCATCGCTGTGGGTCCTGGTACATCATCTGCAGCAGGTTGCTGACTGTTGTCTGGGGGGATGCATCTGTCCCCTGTCAAGGACACAAGTGGAGACGGGTAGCTTAACTTTCTTTGATTTTTGTTGTGAAAGGATGTAGTGGTCAGGAAATGTGCACGGCACGCACCTTCGAGGTCCCACTTTCAATGTTCTGCCACTTGCTGACAGGTTCTGCCACCACCTCCAAGTCTGGACAAGCTGCCTGCAAGAGTCTTGCGAAGGTTGATTTTCCAACAGCTGATATTTGAGAGGACATAGTACAGGAGAGTTACTTTACAAATTCAGATTATTATAACTCAATCATAAATGATGATATATTGCAGATTAAACCAGATAGCTGTAATACAGTTGTTAAAATTAGATCCACATTTACCAGCTGCAACTTTAAAAGTGACAAACACATTAATGCATACTAATTTTATCCCAGTGATGTAAATTATTCTGAAATGGGTCATTCTGCATGAGTAATTTTACTTTTTGTACATTAGTATAAGTTAGTGTGTTTTAATTCTAATACGTTTGTATTTTCACTTCAGTGGGAGAATGCATTGCTTTTACTTGTAACTGAGTGTATGAGTATTACATTTATTTTATTTTAATTATTTAAGATCTGATGACTTTTTCAAACACTGCATATTACACTCGTAGTTTAGCACAAAAAATCCTCTTATTTTGAAATGCTGTAAATTATATATCTATAAATTATCTGTAAAGATAATGTATATTTATCTTACCAATGTTGCCCTCGATAGAAACCCTCTTCACTTCCCTCTTCACTCCATTCTCAGTTGAACTTGCAGGCCCCTCGAGCCAGGAAAACTGAGCGTCCTTGAATTATTAGCCATACTACTTCGGCTCGTTGTCTGTGTTGTGTCTGTGTTTTCAACTCGCAGGAGGCTGTCGGGTGTCTTCCACTGTGGAGGAGGCACATTATATCCAAATCTCATGACCTGTATCGACACTGTTTTTAAGTTAGAAACACGGTTGAACGGAACACATCGATAGAGGGCCGACATTATGAAGTAACTAGTTTACAGAGAGAATATCACATTCATCTGCATGTGCTTGCTTATGTGAGTGAGCAGTAAAGACTCAAGGTAACGGTAGCTAGCTCTTCCTCTCCATGATGTGTGCGAACATGAACTTTATAATCGATGTATAGTCAAATATGTTAAGCAAATTAACGCCAATACATTGGCTAAATCGTTTCTGTAGCGCTCTCCCAATAACTTCGCATATTAACTAGCTACTTCGAAGTCAAATTATTAAGGTAAGTGTCATAAAGTCATAAAGTTGCACAACAGTGTCCAAAATGGTACAAACAGTAAGAGCACAAATCACTTCCGGTGTCCTGTCCTGTAATTTCGCAATAAAGGCCTTAAAAAGGCAATACAAATTATCCGCGCGTTTGAAGAGGACATTTCTGGAAAATTACAGATTCATACTTGATTTGGATTTCATACGTTTAGCGTACATATATAAGGACGTATATGCTACAGCAAAGTTTGAGCTGGTGAAAGCTCTCCTACATCCATGGTTGGTGTCAGTTAAAAGATAGAAAGAACCCGGATGTACTTGCCATTAGATTTCCACAGATGGATAAGGTCAGTTGCTTTACTTCTATTTATGTTTAACTGTCTATGTATTTATGCTGTGTTTTTCATTTTTACATATTTGTGAAATGTAAAGCTCCCCCCTCCAAAAAAAACTGTAACACTCCAATAACCATTAATCAATACCATGTTATAATGTCAGCTATGAGAAATAAATCATTTCAACAGCAAAAAGATGATGAGGCACCAGTTTGTTTTACAATACTGTAAGTGTGAATATGCCAAATAGCGTTCATAATTCATGATAAAGATGCTTAACACACATGCAATAAAAATCTAATTACACCCACATTGCATAGCTTTGATTAAATGTGTTTTAAAGTGTGTTTCTTTATAAAGAAATCTAATTAAGTGCCAGTTGCTTATCATTCCTATTTGTAACAAGAACACAAACGCAACAAAAACTCATCAAACAGCCATCACAACTTTTTTGTAATTGTTTTTAAAAAAGCACAATCACGCTTTGTAAGACAAGGAATAAACATTTCAGACTCATTTTACAATCCAAAGCTTAAAAAATCTGTTCAATTAGTTCTAAATTAAAGTTTTATTAAAGCTTAAAACCTTCTTGAAATGGAAGAAAAAAAAAATCTGTGAAACCACTATGACCATTTATAGCATCAGACAATTTAAGTATAACCACTGGTTAAGGCAACAAAGAATAGAAAAAGGATTGAACTGCTTTTTGGTCCTCATCAGTCACTCTTGCATCTGCAGTGACTGCCTCTCAGTAGCTTGTGTTTTTGATGGTGATCTTTTGAGCCGCCTCGATCTTGAAATCAATGATACCTGAGGGAAAAAACAGCATTTCTTTTTCTTTTTCACCAACGGGAAATTAAAGCTGCAGCTCAAATAAATAAAGAGAATGCTCTATCAGTGAGTTCCAATGTAATGTAAGTGTGTGTGTGTGTCCTCACCCTGACTGAGTGCGCTGCCATCAGAGGAGAGGTGCCAGTATCTGCGGTCGCTCTGTCTGGCCTGCTCTCCGTTCACCACACTTAGGAAAGGTCCCCACAGGCTGGACTCGGTCTCAAACCTGCCACACAGCATTAAATATGACTCAACGTAGGCCAGCATACAGGACTTTAAGCTATAAAAAGCTGACACGCACAAAAGGTACATTATATGAACTCACGTGAAGCCAACATATCTTGTCTTGAGAAGTTCAAGGGCGTCCAACAGAGAGCTGTCCTTAGGCACATCCACAGAGTAAATAGCAGCTGCCCCGCTGGACGTCACCACCTCCACCATCACAGTCACTTTGGTCTGGCTAGGTAAAACCACCACAGGATCAATGGGCTCCAGCACTAAAGTGTCTGTAAGAATGCACACACACACACACACCATGAACAGTGAAATCACAGTGGCCACAGTGGGTAGAAAAAAAAAGTTGCATACCACTCTCATTGAGGCAGTCCATGCTTTCAACCGCTAGGTAGGACTTCTGCTGGAGAGCTGGCAGGATCTGAGATATGGACATGGGGTTGTGGTATATGTTGTTTCTGGCACTTGTCCTCATGGCCTCCATTGAGGCGGCACACTCTGCAACTGGGCTGCCCATCGCCAATAAGGCCTTGGACACAACAAAGAAGAACATTTGAGCTGCAAAGATTGTGTTCTGTAGAAACTAATGCAATTAAAGAGACAGAGGGAGCTGAACGGAAAAATAAGGAAAAAGATCCTTACTTGAACTGCGAGGCCTGTGCTGAACTCGTTGCCAATGTGACCGTCTGTCCTACTAGAAGCCAAGAGCTTCTGCTTGATCTTGCTAAGGGCTGTGTCCAGCTCAGCAGCGTTCTGCACATGAGAACCAGCGTTCTTCACACACTGGAGTGCCATTCCAGCCATGGCATAGGTATCTAGGGAGAGAAAGTAGGATAAAGTATGTGACAGACAGAGGGAGAGTTTAACGTGAAGCACAGGATAGAACTACACCTGGATTCCTCACGTATACAGTGAACATTGTGGTAGTGTTAACAGAACTGAGGCTAAGGCTATGTACACGTTCCCACCCTAAACCTTTTATTCTGGCAAATGTCTGTGAGATGACTCCCTAGTCAAGGTAATCGGAAGTAACTTTATGTAATGCATCTGTTTGAAATACTGTATGACTCTTAATGTAACGCAACAAAACAGCACGTTTTATCTTTCAGACTATCTCACTCCACCATAGACAGTTTGCAGCATTACATCTTAGTCCACAGTATGAGTGGTAAGTACACTAACTTTATTGATCATTTTTAAGAATTGCGATGCATCCCTTTCTGCTCAACATCTATTTAATGTTTATTTCAACAGCTAAAAGAAAGGATTTAGGGAGGTTACACTCACCAGTACTCTCAGTGTCTCCCTGTTTGAGGTGCTCATGTTCTACTGCCTTGATGAGCTTGTTGCTGACATGGTTGTTGACCCTGATGCCGCTCACGCAAAGAGCAAGCACACCCAGAGAGTACTGGTAATAGTTGGTCAAAGGGCGATGGCTGACTGTGCAAAGGAGAGAAGAAATAAAAGAAACCAATTTATATTGAAACATGACTGTAATGTTCAAGAAATGAAAAGGTACTTTGATTTCTCCTTATATCAGTTTGGATGGAATAAGTCAATAGCTGTTCTAATGACTAATTCAATCCAAACTGAAATTAAAATCAGAATCCTTCAAAAAGTAAAACATTTATTTTCAATATTTTATTTAAATAATTGGCTCTACCTAAATTCTATAAAGCTAGAATCACTATCAAAATAACATTTATTGATAATGTTAGCAATAACATAAATACTTAACATATAAATTATAAAAATGTTGAATTGTCTTTTCAATTTTCCTGGATTTCCCTTCTGAAGAAATATCCACACTAAATAAACTTTGAACTTATTTTGTCGCACAATGTTAAACAGAACGGTGAACACTTTTTATGACAACCGTTGGCCTCCAGAAGGTCAAAGGAAAACTTACAAGCAATATGCTCTTTTTCTTGTTCCATCTGCTTCTTCAGGTGCGTCAGCAGCGTTTCACTGTTCTCCCCGACGGTGAAGGTGATTGTGTTGTGGTCGTAGCACGAGGACTTCAAAGCCAAAGTGTACAGCGCCATGAGGCCGACCACGGATTGGCTGTTAGAGAGAGAGCTGAGAAAGACACACAGGTGACTCGGGTTCAGGTGAGAACATCAAGGAAAAAATATAAACTCAATGGACATCCAGATTTAAAATCCCATTAAATGTGATGTGTCCCAACAATAAGTAACACAGAAGAACGAGGGCATTTATAAACAGTGCAATACCTTTGAATGTCATTGTGCAAAAAGTTTTTCAGTCTATTCAGGTGTTCGCTCTCTTTGGCAAGGTTGTGGTAATTAGAAAGCCGTAATGCCAAGTGGACACTAGGATTGGGGAGTCCTTCCAGCGTCTCCAGAGAGTGAAGGAGATTCTTATTGAGTGACAGGTACGGCTCACGGTTGGCTTCAGTATCTGGATTAAAATATAAAAATGCCAAGAATCTTTGTAATTTGACAATTACACTTGTAAATGAGCAAGCAATATGAAGTCCATGCATACATGATGTTGGTAATTGCACAATCAGTGAATGTCCAAACAAGTGAGTTAGTCTATTTGTAAAATGGGTTTTTCTGGTGTTCAAACAGTTTCAGTAAGAGCCGTCAGGGTTTTTAAGGATTGGTGATAACTGCACTAAATGAAGCATAAAATACTTACCACATGGTTTACCAGAGGTAAAGGCAAGAAGACCTGTGATTATGACCAAAGACAGCATTCTGGGCAACCTGTTGACACTAACAGTGGAAATCACTATTATAGCCAACTTTAAAGTAGGCTAACAAATACAGATAATAGGCCTACTGTAAAATGGGAAGAAATAAAATGCTTAGTATGTAAGTATTCACGTATTTGAGAACGACAGGTACACAGATGTCAAATAATAAATCTAAAATATATGCAAAATGCCTGTGAATAGTCCATTAACGAGGATAGGTAAATTTTACAAGATCATTATTATTGTCATCGCGATTTCGTAATTAGATTGTAAGCTTTAACTTGTAAGTGCCTTACCTCGATAGAGAGTCTAGTGTGAAGAATCCAAGCTGAGAAAGAACAGATCAGGGGGAGACAACAGCTATAGTATCTCACTGTCACATGACTCGTCATTTGAGATGACAAAGCGATGACAAAAGCAAGACGGTCCCTTTAAACCCGAAACCATAGAAAAACGCTGTGTTCCAGACACAATTTTTAGCCTGTAAATTACGACTTCAAGTAACGACTCGCGACTTGGTAGCGTTTCAGGAAAAAAGGAAGACAAGTCCTTCTAGCTAGCGTTAGGTGATGCCATAGACTGTATATATATATATTGATATAATGGTCTATGGGTGATACTAGCGATTTCTAGTCGGCAACATAAGGGCTTCATTAAATAAACATAACCTGTAGTACACAATCGTATGAGTATTGTTTTGATTACAATGTGCGGAATTACTTTACGTTGCCTATTTATTTCTATGTATCTGTTAATCACGAGTGTCTGTTCACTATCAACAGGGGTCATTGTTGTTTATGTTTTTATATGGTTGATTGCCGTGCCAGTTGCCTTGAACGCAGCATAAGATCTGTGGGCAGAGGAAACTATCTTGTCAACACATATACTCTTTGGTAAATACCAACGTACAAGAGGCAGCTGTCTAGAATCTTACTTTACACATATCGTCTTTTGGTCAATAGTTGCATCGTGAAAACTGACATTTTAACTAAAGTTAGTCAACGTAAGTAGCTACAACTGGTGCTGACGCTTTAACTAAAACTTCACTTTGTTATCTTTGTTTCTGTGTCGCACAGTGTTCAACACAAACTTTGTAGTAACTCGTTTGCCATCTGTAACTACACCTCCCACAATTCACTTAACGTAACATCCGCACTTTCTAGAACCTTGACGAGTTTTCTGGCGCTAATCTTCAGTCTGTCTATGAGAATAGCGTTAGCTAGCGTCATTTTATTTCAGCCTACCATTCAAGCAGTTCACACCAAAAGGACCTTTACTACAGGAGCTATCTGCTCGCAGGTGGTATCAAGATTAAGTTAGTAAGACTTGGGCATGTAGAGCTTGTTGCTGTTTTCTAATGGCTTAATGGCATCATTATTCCAAAAGAAAACAGTGAACTGACGGATGCTGGCTAACGTTAGCTAGCTAGCTAAACATCAACAACAAAAACACGAAAAGGGGCTGGTCTCTCTGTAACGCTAGAGCTATATGTCTGGTGGGCATATTCAAAGTTGTTAATTAACGCAGGGATGTAGCTAGCTGTCACTGTGTATAGCAATGTCACGTATAAATAATAGTTTTAGTTGTAACGTCATACTAAGTTTAATAGTACGTGCAGCAGTTGCGTTGTAGCTAGCTAGCTAGCTAATCAGCCAGCTGCCCTTGTGTAAACAGATTCATAACTTGTGCGCCATGTAACGTTAGGTTACAGAAAATATATTTTTGCCGTTTATCTGATTGGTATCAATACTGATGTTCCAGATCAGATCCGTTTGTAGTTATCTACCTATGGGTCTGTTCAAATAATTTCACCGACTGGACGACCATGCATCACCCTGCTCCTACAAGCAGTGCATTGGGCTTTCTGCCAGCCATGTATTCATTTTCGGGCCCCACAAGCCTTCCTGAATTTGACCTCGGATCTCCAAGTACTTCTGGTCACCTACAGAGAGCAGCTCTATCTAACAAGTATGTAGCAGATGATTTGGAGATTGCAAAGTCACTCCATGCAAATGTTAGAAATACAAATGCAACATTTAAAATAACTTTTCAATCTTAACCTGACATGTTTCATGTATCATGTGTGTTGACATATCCGTCTCTGTGTTCCAAAGCAGCTGGGAGACACGATGCCTAAGGAAGCACAGGAGGAGAGTTGATGATGAGTAAGTGAGAGATGCATGGAAAGAGCCGTCTTAACAATTCACAATGCTTGGAATAGTCACATACTGGGTGTTGTCATAAATATCTCAATGTTTTCTCAGGGGATGCAGTGCTAAAAGGAGGAGGTTAATGGTCGAGGCAGAAGTGAACATTTCAGAGAACACAGACACTAGCATTGGTCAAGACTGGCCTACAGCGAACAGCTGCCCTCCTCTGCCTGCCCAGCAAGCCAGCCCTGCACCTTCACAGCCCTGCCCAGCATCTGAGAACTTGACTTTGCCACAGCCCTCTTCTGCTCTGTCGCGACCAGAGGCAGAGAGTTCCTGCATGGAGATAGAGGCAGCTCAGAGGAAACTTCAGGAGATTGAAGACAGGTATGCAACAAGCTGTGTGTGCAAAAAGTTGCAAAAAACTGTCTGATTTCTTGCTTGTTTGAAGAATTAGACTTTAACTTATACCATATGACCAAAAATCGAATTAGCCATCTTGGAATCTGTCGTATGGTCTTGCTATATTATTTTTTCGCGTTACTGTGGGTCACAACTCTGATGTCTAAAGAAAGGAGAAAAATTATTAACAAGCCGATTATCAATTATTTAAGCCAAAAATAGTTAGATTTATGGGTCTCTCAGGTCAATGCGGCAGCCATTGTTGCTTGTTGTACAATAGCCCTTGTTTACAAGTAAGCTTGCATTTTCACTTGGTTTGAAGGGGTATACTCCCCTTTGTCTTAGCCCTAGCCCTTAATCAAAAAGAGTAATGGGACAGCACTAGGTCTCACGTGAACGCGCAAAACCTAGAGTAAGGGGTAGGGGTAGGGGTAAGATAGAGAAATGAGATTCAGCCCAAGTTTAAAATGTATCAAAATCTGTTGCAAACACATATGTCACATTTTTAAATACACTTCACAGACTGTCTGGTAGTTTCCGTTGCATTCACCTTTACATTGTCAAGATGTTTGCTAGTTCCCTTCCTAGTTTTGCAGGTGTCCTGTTCATTGTCCTGCCACAATGAGTTGTTTGCCATTTAGTATTGGTGATGGCTTTGGGAGTTGTATCACATGAAAAGGTGACATCAACACATACTATAACTTTTATTTCTTCAAGAAAATACAGTGGCCTTTATGTATTACAGAATAACACTGGAGGATGATGATGAGGATGAAGATCTGGATGTAGAGCCAGCCCCGAGACGGCCAGTGCTGGTAATCTCTGACAGTTTGAAGGAGGGTCTACAGCGCGGCATCAGCGACATCCTACCGCACACGGTAGCCCAGTCCGTGTATGTTCTCTTAATGTTGTTATTGGAACGTTTAATGTTTCATGAAGTAACATGGCTGATGTTGCGCTGTTCCCTCTTTGAAAAGCTCCACACACATTTATTTTGTGTCATATCTTTAGGAGCCATTCTTGCATGGAGTTGGTGTTGTGGCGGCCACCAGACGATCCCTTTTGTAAGAAGCGAAAGGGCTCCTTACAGAAACAGCGTAAACAACAGACAGTATCTCGGCAACCCCCGACTCCCTGCCCATCTCCCACCCCTCACAGTCCCCTCAACCCCTCCAGTCCAACAGCAGACACACACTCTTCTCTGTACAGCTTTCCTGTACCCCACAGCTCTGGAGAGGAGGACATGGAAATGTAACGGCGCTTGATGACTGTAGAAACCATGGTAAAGTTAAAGACTTAAATTGTAGTCGCAAAAAAGACTACAAAGGACTCAGAATCTCTTGAAGTTGGTCAGTTTGGCAAGGCACGTTGGCTGTACATGAATATTGTGCGTTTTTTTTAGATAGTTGTGCAACACATCTTTTGCTTTACAGTCACTCAGTTTAGTTTTTTTCTCAATATAATCACATACAACTATGTAACAATAACGCTGACTTAATGAGTATTATTTATTTAAATCTCTAAGACACCTGTCATGATCTCAAAACTTTGAAAAGTTCTAAAGACGGCCTTACATAACCAATTTGATATAAATTACAGAATTAACCTTTGCCATTAGAAATAAGATAATTTGTACATATTTTGGCCAAAGCCTGACCAACAACTCACTGGTGTACTGTTAACCCTCCTGTTGTCCTCAGGTCAAATTTGACCCCTTTAAAAAAATGTCTATATCTGAAAAATGGGTTTCTTTTTAACCAATTACCACAAAAAATTGATTGGATTCCATACAACGCTCCTGCAAATACAATTGATCACTTTCATTCCAATGTTAAATTTTTGTCCATTTTCTGACCTGGAGGACAACACAAGGGTTAATATGACTTTATTCTTTGTTAAACATCAGTGTGCAGCATCTGAATTTTGTACAGTTTTTATGTTAAGCTTCTGGATAGCATTACCAGGACACTAAATATTCCTGTTTGTTCACATTTGTGCACAGCTTCCTGCTTGCTTTTGTTCTTGTTGTGATAGATGTTTATCTTCCTATAGTGCTAAGCGAGTATTCCATCTGTGAGCTCTGAGAAATTCGTAAAGAAGTCGTGGAAATGCACATTTTTTTATGATTTGATTGTATTTTCATAAATAAATTACCAGAATTGCAACGAGTTATCATGTGTTCAAGTTTTTTATTTGTTTTAAATAAACTCTTACTTTGTCCATGTAGAGATTCTGCATGGCATAGTTGGACACAATCTTACTTCAGTGAAGTGAAAGCAATCGTCTTGTTTGGTGAACAGTGTAATCATTGTGTTCTCTTCACCTCAGGAAGAGAAGGGGTCCAGGACTAACCCTGTGGAAGTGACCATATGCATACATATACTTTGACAAAAAATTAGCTAAGTATGGTTTTAATCCATGAACTATTAGGTTATTAAAAACAACTTCCAATTTGTCTATCAAAATTAAATGATTAACTGTTTTAAGTAAATTAGAGCCATGTCATTGTTCTAATTAAGGATGATTTATATTTATCAGTTCAGTTGGGGCCAGCTCCGATTACAAGACGGATGCTGACAATTATGATTTGGCAAATAGTTTTTTAAACAGGTGCTGGTCCTACATTCTTAAACATTTTTGATCTCACAGGGAGATCCAACAACACAACTCCTCCAGCCTGCTGAAACACCTTGTAAAACAGAAGCATGGCTAACAAATGATTATAGGGAAACCGTCTTTTAAAAAGGTGACGTCAGTCCCAGTGGATTATTTTACATTAAGACAAAACATTTTCACAAAGTCAGTTAAGTCGTTATATTAAATGCTAATGACATAATTTAGTTTGAACTTGCTAGATATCTACAAAATCTTTTTTTGGTACAATTTAACATCTTTTATGATCAGACACAGTTTTCCCATAAAGACCTGTCTGCTTTATGAGGTTCTCACACAACTCACATGGTCTTTGGTGAAATGTCAGTTTATCGCCTATTCACAGGTTATTGTAAGCTGAAGCTGTAAAATTTAACTGCCTTAACACAGAAAAAATGTGAACTAAATGACCAAATCTTGGGTTGTGTAATTTGTCACTGTGACCTGCTTGTTAACCTGCCCTCCTGAGTACACGTAACCGTAAATGATTCATTTCTATGGCCACAGAAAATAGCTTGAAAGGCATTACATTATATTACTGGTGTTTGCAACACACACAGGTTGCCTGTCCTTAACTTGAGACTGTCCTGACTGATGAGTGACTCTGAATCCCAGTAACGTCTTGACCTTGAGTGATCTAGCAAGTAGACACAAGTATTACATATTATAATGAAAACAAGCACAAAAATGATAATTATTGAATGTTATTGACACTGCCAGAGTTGGTTTTTCATTGTACAGTGGAAGTACTTTTACAGAGGCCTCTTACAGAGGACAAGCAGCTAGTTTGGGATTATGTGTCTTGTTTCTTGTGGTGCTTCTAGAGGACATTACTAGTTGTCATTTATAAATGTAAAAACGGCAGTATGCATCGAATAGTAATGTCTGCAGTATACTTGTTTGTCACCATTGTGGATGCAGCTAGTGGCTATTCAACCAATATACTCACTGTTGTAAGATAGGATCCGGCCAAATCTAAAGGGCTTGTATTTGCAGGCTCTGAGTGTAGGCTCTGGGTGTAGGCCTGGTTCTCTACGCGGAGCTGCTTGACTCTGCTCTGGAGGTAACGTAGAAGCTTAAATGAAGCCACGTCTGAGGGGCTGTGGGAGGCAGCAGAGGCCACAACATGGAAGGAGGCAGAGCAAACCGAATTCTGAGCTTCCTGATGGGAAAGAGAAACCGAGAGATAGAGGCATTTTGTCGGTAAACAAATGAATATAAGATATATCTTTAGGTGATATATGTCTGAAAGCTTGGTGTTTGTGCCCACACAGGAACAGGAACACATTTACCTTTGCACTAAACACCATCTTTCCTTCAGGCCTCTCACACTTTCTCTGACTCTCCTCTTGAGTCTTTGATGGTTTTCTGGAAAACAAACCTCTGTTTGTTAAGTTGTTTGTTGTGAATAATTAACATAACTACAAGAAAGAATTATTAGTCGCCAGGTACAGTGTTACTTTTATGCTATAAGATGCCCAGTGAGTTGAGGTGAGATCATGCTCTTGTAAGGACAGACAGCTGGTTAGTAGCTATGTCATCAGAAACCAGTTACCTGCACCTTAACAACTTTGTCTTGCACCTGTGGGATTAGAGCAAAACTTAAATATAGCAAAGCATAATAATTCTTTATTTCCATCCTATGGATCATAAAGTTTTCTTGGATTCTCTGGCATTTTTTTGAAAGAAGAGCAAATTTGATTCACATTTTCAAATAGTATCACTCCTTAAAACTTAGAAAGAACAACATTTATGTGCCTCTGTTTATGACTGTATGTTTGCATGTTACCTTTCTAGTTCCGCTGTCAACTCTTCTTCAAACTTGCATGCCAGACGCGCTGCAGTCTGTTCCTTCCACTGACCCATGCTCCTCTGAACCTGCCTGAGTTCCAAGTCTTTGGCCTTCAGCTGTTTGCGAAGTGATGCCGCCACTCCTCCTCCCTCAGCCCCTCCATCACACATATGATGCCAGTTCAGACTGCTTAACTCGTCAATGTGCTCCTGCAGAAGCAAATGGCGTTAATGCAGTGAGTGGTGAGTTCTTTTGTGTCGAAGGTATGTGCTTTACAGAGTGTGTAAATTTAAACCTGAATGAGACGCTCCTTTAGAGAATCCAAGGCTTGGTCTCTGTTCATCCTCAGCTGTTGCCTCTGGATGCTCAATTCGCGCTCCTGAAAAAAAATATGAACTGGTTTTCATGCATACATTTATTGTTCTATATTTTAAAACATTAGGCCCATTCTGAGCTATACCTTGTCTTCTCTCAGCTGCTCGGTGGTTTGTTTCTGTGAATCAAGCTCCCGTTGTAGATGGTTAATCAATTGCTTCAACTTCTCTCTTAGTGTCCTCAGGTTTGTTAGAGCCTCAGCTGCTGTAGGACTGCACAATACAAAGACATGAGAACTGGAAGCACACCATGTTTCCTTTAAAATAGTCACATTTCTAAACCAGACATGTATGTAAACTAGAGCAGGAATTTGTACCTGGGAGTGAGGTGCACAGAACTTTGTTTGGCTCCACTCTGCTCCACTAAGAGGTGTAGATGTTGGCACTCTGCTGCCAGCTCCTTGGCCCAGTGCCTGAGCTGCTGGTCCAGTTCAGCTGTGATTTGGTTATGGCTCCTCTCCCTTTCTTCAAGCATCACCCGGAGCCTGTCGGCCTCTTTCTCCGCCAGCTGAACAGCCTGCTCGAGCCGCAGCACTGCCCTCTGACTCTCCTGTGACCACAGAGCACACCATGTCAGCTTTTCTACAGCACCATATTTCTTTGTGTGACTGCAAATGATTATTTCCTGTGGTTTTCTTGCACCTGTGCCATCTGTCTCTGCAGCTTCTTCTGCTCAGCCTGATGCTCCTCTTTTAGCAATTTGCAAATAACAGCCAGCAAAGACTCCTGCTCTCTCTGCTGCGCACAGCTTTCACTCTCCATCTCCTGCACTCTCTTCCAGATAAAAAGAAAATCATAGAAAGAGAATGGAATAAGAACAGAACCATGCTCATGCTTTTCAGCCTCTTTCTATTCTGCTCTTCCAGTATCCCACAGTGCACCTGCACTGCTTCCACTTTTTCTGCCTCCCCCTTCTTCCTCTCCTCCTCTACTGCTTTGTGAACCTGAAAGGATCCATACTGTGCATAACATGCAATTGCGAGGAAAAATATTGTATTTATAAAAGGATTAGTACCTTTTCCAAAGCGTATACATGCAGCTCTTCTTCCCGGTTCTTTGCCTCCTGCTTTTGCTGCTCCAGAGAATCCCTCAGCTTCTTTGCCTCTTCTTCTTTTAGCTGCCAGATGAAGAAAGGATTACATGAAAAGTAATCCTGTGGAGTGTTTCACTTATGGTAAGTATGTTGTACAGTGCAATAATCATGAGAATAACATAGAAAAGTTAGGTTTTAATACTTACAATCTTAACATACAACACATGCATTTATGGCAGTGCAAGATACTTTGGGTCAGACTGTACACCAAACAGTTTACATCGAGATAGTGAGGGAGTGGATTTCATATGTTCACAAAAATACACTGACCTGGATGGAATTTTTCAAGGCCTCAATGTGTCGTGTGTGAGACAGAGCTTGTTCTTTCAAAGTGTTTGCCTTTTCCTCTTTAGTCTGCTTATTAACCTGAGGACACAACAGCCAGAGGGATTTTTGTATCATTAATCAAACTGTGATGCTGTCATTTGAAGAATCAGTATTGTAGTTTTGAAAACATGTTGGTCACCTTTTGCATTTGCTGCTCATGAGCAATTGCCAATTCTTTCTTTTGCTGCTTTAATGCTGCTTGCTGCATTTAAAAAAAAAAAAGAGGAACTCTAATGGTCTGTTACTTAATGTTACATTACAAAAAACACAACTTGTAGCCATGAAAAAACACAGCACATACCATCATTCTATGAGCTTGTTCATGGGCCTCTTTCTGTGCATTGCAGTGCTGGGTTTTCAGGCGTTGTAGCTCCCCCTTCAGTCCATCACTTTCTGCTTGTAAGGCCCCACGTTGTTCCTGTAAATCTAGTAGCTGCAGCTCCTTCTGGGCCAACATCTTCTCTTGAGTACCCACTCTGATCTTGCATTCTCCCAGTTCACCCTGCAGCTTGCTTACTTGAAACTCTACCGCCTGATAGAAAGAGATACAACAAAAATAGTAGGGATAGTCAAAAACAAAAAAATCAATAAACAAAAATTGGATTTAGATTTGCTTAACAGCTATTGGATTTTTTGATTTTTTAGAAATAAGCGTATCATGTAATTTGGTGCCACCTCGATGTGATCCTTTTTCTGCCTCTGTTCCTCCTCCAGATGAGCACAGCTGTTCCTGAGTAAGCTCTCCGCCTCTGTGACCCTCTGGAGCTCCTCACGAGTCTCCTCCAACTTCTGTTCCGAGAACACACAGAAACACATATCCAGAGATATTTTCACACATGATCAAAATAAATACCTTCCCACTGTAGTTGTACTCAAAGTGTTAAACAAAAACTGCAAAGAAAACAGCAAAACTGAAATGACACATTCACAATATAGTCATAATTTTTAATCTGTGATCCTGTAATCCAAATATCAAGAAACTGATAAATACATAAATACTGCAAAAGAAATAGAGTTTAGAACCTGCAGTCACCCCCAAATTGTTAAAACCTTCTAGGAAACAACATGCCTATTTTCTTTAACAGGTAAAAGTCTTTGAATACCTAAAATAATTTACATTTCATTTTCTACACTATGGTGAACAACCTAAGTCCCACTGGAGACAAACCCATTACTAGCCTATAATTTGATTGGCTAAAATGTTTTAGTGGTATTTCCTCATCTGAAAATATAACTCTATCACACTAAAAATATTTTAATAATTTTGGATGTTTTATTCGGTTTTCAAAGTGTGAATACTGTTTTATTACTTTTTTTAACATCATATTTTTTTAGGCCCTTATTAACAAGACAGCTGAAGACATGAAGGGGGGGGGGGGGGGGGACATGCAATAAAGAGCCACAGGTCGGAGTCAAACCTGGGCCCGCTGCGTCGAGGAATGAGCCGCTACATATGGGCGCCCACTCTACAACTGAGCTATCCATGCACCCCGCTGTTCTAATACTTTAAACTATTTTAATCTTGTTATGGTTATAGTTATAATTATAGACACGAATAGGCTTTAACACGGTACTTCTTGCAAGGACTCCTGCTTCTCTCTTGCACGTCGCTGTTCAGCAAACAGTTCTGTTTTGGCATTGTCCAGCTGTCTTTCCATCTCCTCTCTCTCCAGCACTGACATGACGACACTGGGCTGTTTGTGGAACAGTGGAGCAACACAAAAATTGTTGAAAAAACAACACCCTCTGTATTAAAACACGTGAATGACTGAACACAACCAAGGATTAACATTTTGCTTGATTCAGGTGTCATTACCCTCTCCGCGAAGACTGAATCCTTCAGAGTCTGTTTACTTTGACTCAGAGTTGCGAGTTCTTCTTTCACGTCTCTTACCTCGAGGATGCAGGACTCTCTCTGTCTCTGCAGCTCATGCAGCTGGCAACTACAACACATTCAGAGTTGTATTACTACCCTTTATACAGAAAAGGATTATGTTGATGCAATGTGATGTTACCATGTTGATGTACAGTGTATAACACAGTTAGTAGGAGTTTAGTTTTGTACCTAACAGAGTCTTTCTCTGCCCTGCTGTCTCTCAGAACCAACTCCAGAGTCCTCTTCTCCTTCTCCATTTTTGCTGTCTCTACAGTCAGTTTCTCTAATTCCTGCAAAGCATGCTGGGACATATACCATAAACTGTGAGTATTAGTGAGACTTCTGTACGCACTGTATAAACTACTGTATACATTACCTTTCTTCTCTGTTGAAGTTCAGAAAGGCAGAGCTCAACATCTTTTAACTGAGTCTTCTTGTCCTGGAGTGTCTGCTCCTCCTCCTCACAATTCTGTACCAGTCACACAAACCAGTTTAGTGATTTATCCTACACATGTACACAAGAGAATGAATACAGATGACATACAAACATTTTTCTACACTAAATATGACTGGGAGACTTATTCCCACTTGTCGGAGTGTAGAGAGGCGCATTTTCATCTTTGCCCAATCAGAGTGCATCTTCTCTGACGTCCTCTCAGGCCGGCACCTACTGCTCCAGTGATTCATTTCCTCATCTGTGTCGTTGTCATTGTCCTCCAAAGAACACACAAGTCTGAGATACACAATCATGCGCAGTGTTCTAGTCAGAACTATGTGCCAAATAATCATTAAAAAGTGTTCAAGAAAAGAAAAAAAGTTAGTTTTTAAATGTTCTACCATGTGATTTACCTGTAAGTCTCTCTCTTGTTGCGCTCTGCTTTACGGAGAGCAGGTTTTTGGTTATGTACGTTTCCATAAGATGATTTTTGGCCTTAGTAAACAAAAAAAGGGCAAATTCTGTGACAGGTAAATGTTGTTACTGTGGACTCACAAAGGAATACACAGTCAGATCTTGCTTTACCTGATGTAGATGGAGGTTTGCTTTCTTCTGGTGTGGGTGTGGCGTAGTCACTCTGGTCGGTGCAGTAGTCATCCATGGCCGTGACAGACTGTATGAGAGAGCGCCATCCTGAGGGGGAACACACAATTGATGTGAACTGTAATTTCATGAATATTTTTTGTACTTTAGTTACTATCATTTTCTGCATTTTAAGAGTTTGCTTTCAGACATTGTCTCTTACATCATTTAGTTTGTGCTGCCAGCTCTGTTTGTTGGCTGAATTTTGGATGCAGGTCATTCCAATACAACACTCCATTTGACTGGAATAATCTTCCTGTTTTACCTCTTTCTGCTGCTCCAGGACGTCTTTATTTTCTCATCTTAAAACAACCTGTTTATGCTCTTAATTTGTATGCACTTACAATCTTCAGTTTATCTGTGCTTCTCATAAACTATATGTACAGTGCTTTAATTGCTCTTCATGCTGATGTAATTGATTTATTATCTGGATCATTGTACTACATTTTCAACACTTGAGGGCTGGGGGTGTGGGTGAGAGGGTGAGGGTGCTGTCTGTATCTGTGTATTTGCAGTGTATGTTTGTTATCTAATGCTGTTTTTGTTTGTGTTTCATAATGTTTTTGCATTTTTGTTTATAGGACCCCCTTGAAAATAAGATGCTACATCTCAAGCGGCTAATCTATCAATACGATCAAATTTTCATTAACACTTTACAATAAGGTACACAATAAAAGTGGAGTTATTGTTTTTGAAAGAGTAACAAATGATTAGTTACCCTTTTCAAAAGGGTAGTTACCCTTTTTCAGAAGGGTAGTTACTCTTTTTTTAAAAGTAGTTTGAAAAAGGGTAACTACCCTTTCTGAAAAAGAGTAACCAATCATTTGTTACTCTTTCAAAAACAGTAACTACCCCTTTTTTGTGTACCTTATTGTAAAGTGTTATAGAGTAACTACCCTTTTGTTTGTAAAGAATGAATTTCCAAGACAAATTGCTAGACTGTGCTTGCAGGAGCAGTGTAATCAGTGAGTAGTACCTGCCAAGCTCCTGGTCTTAGGAGAAGTGCTGCTCTGCCGCATGGTTTCATGTTCTGTAACGTCTGTTCTGTGGACTGAAAGAAGAAAAAAAAATGTACAGGACCCATAAAAGTAAGGGGAATAAATGTCGAGAGGCAGGTTATAGTATGCTGCAGTGTAAACTACAACCCAAGATACAAAAGGGCTGTTACAAGGCGGCTGTGGCTCAGTGGTAGAGCGGTTGCCTGCGAATTGGAAAGTTGGTGGTTCAATCCCTGTCCCTTCAGTCCCACGTCGAAGTGTCCTTGGGCAAGACACTGAATCCCGAGTTTCCCCCGGTGCTGCGCATCGGAGTGTGAATGTGTGTGAGTGTATATCTGATGAGCAAGTGGCACCTTGTACAGCAGCCTCGGCCACAGTGTATGAATGTGTGTGAATGGTGAATATATCCTGTACTATGTGAAAAGTGCTTTGAGTAGTCGTTAAGACTAGAAAAGCGCTATATAACAACAGGACATTTACAAACAATATACTCATTGTACTATTCTTGGGGATACAGATATAATGTTTTAGCCTTCAGGTGGCACTTAAGGAAAAGCCATGGGGTTGTTCATTAAAAGCTTCACCCTCATGAATGTGCTCTGCATATTTCAATCTAATTAGGTTGTGTATGTGTGCAAAGTTGAAATCTGCGATAAGGGTATTGCAAAAGATCACATCCAGAAAGGAAAGGTTTCATCCTGAGGGTAATGAATGGGCTCAGTAAATCTCAAGGCAATATGCCCATTAGATGTAGGAAGAGGCACATTTAGTGAGTTAGATTTAATCTTTTGGGCACTGTAATCAGCAAGAGTTTGGAAAGTGAGTACTCACTGCAACTGCCATCATCCCCAAGCCTATGTGGTGTGCTGTTTGTCCCTCCAGCTCCTGCTTGCTCACCACATGATGTACCAACTCCGTAGCTGTCATAAACACATTTCTCCAGTTCCTTTCTTTGACAATAGTGAGCTGTCTCTGTGTTTTTTTCTTTCTTGCTTTCCCCAGTCATTGTTCCTTTTCTGTCGACATTAAGCATACTGTGTCCTTTTTGTTCACCCGGGGAAGTATCCCAGTCTAGTATCTCTGTCCTCTCAGCCTCTTCGTCAAGTTGCTGCACATTACTCACTGGCAATGTCAACTCGACCATTTCATCTCTGAAGCATCTGACAAAGTCCTCAGTGCAGATGCTGTCTGAAGTAGGGAGGGTTACTCCTGTCATCCTTCCCTCGTTACAGGTGTCTCCAAGCAGCCTCTGGAGCCTCCACATCACCTGCTCCCTCTGAGTCTCTATTTCCTCTTTGACTCTTGTCCTTCTGTCTAACCTCAGTTTAGTTTCCTCATGAGTAATGAGACCAGCCTGGCAGCTTGTGCTACTCTCTGGGGGAAGAGCAGAGGAGAGATGGGTGCTTTTGTGCAAAGGAAGCACACAGGCCAATGGCGGGCCTCAGAAACATTTTTTGCGGCTGCTAAACTATATATATATATATAAATCTTCTGCTCCACACACAATTTACAAATAGATTTTTTCAACAGGCAATTATCTGCAGCAGACGTTTTAGCCAATGATGTAATATAAGCATAGATTCAAGGGTATCATGGTCATGTAGCATAAGGCCGTAAAAACTTCATTTAAAAAGTCAAGGTATGCCATAATAATCATAGTATAGTATGGTATGGTTAAAAATGTCATTGTATATCATGCCATAAAAGTATGTCATAAAGTGTATGTTATAGTAGTATGCCATAAAATGTCTTAAAAAGTCATAGTCTAGTATGCCATAAAAGAATAAAAGTGTAGTATGTCATAGTATGGTATGCCATAAAAATAAATCATAAAAAGTCATACTAGTATGCCACTTGGCTACAGTGTCAACCCCCCCCCCCCCCCCTTTTAGCATCAAGTTAGGAGTGACAATTTAGAAAGCTACTGGTTGCATGGCAACTATATACTGGCACCTCGCGAGTGTTGTGGGAATTAAGTTAATCAATGCTTGTGTTTTTCCGTTAATGATACTAATACTGACATATTACCTGCTGTTTGCTCCATTGTGTGTGAGTGAGTGTACATCAAATCAAGACAAGAAGTAGGAGTGTCATTTGTTTGAGTAGTACTCCCAAGCCCTGTGTCTTTGCTCAGCGATTGACTCAAGTTGAGAGGAGCTAGAAAAAAACAAATTAAAACACAGATTATCACGTGAAATTTTTTTTTTTTAATTTGGTATAAGGTGTGTGTTATGATAAAAATGACCTGCATCACTGCGATCATGCTCTCTAGAAATTGCCTGATGTTTCTGGGGCTGGACCTGCATACATCAATCACACTGTTCAAAACATGTATACGTACACGTACATACATACATACAGACAAGCCAAAAGACAGAATAAAAATCAAAGACCTGCAGCTGACCAAGCTGAGCATCAATAGCATCTAGGAGAAGGTCACAGTGGTCCAGTTTGAGAGGAGGAGAGTCCACTCCAGACACACTGCTGTGAAGATCTGACAAGGCATGACAAAAGGGTCACTAACAGTACGTACAAACTCCCAAGAGGGTGAAATATACATGATATAGATGTACTGTTGATACAAAACCTGTGTAAAGAAGCTCATCTGTGTCCTCTGCGTCTCTGTTTGCTCTGCCATGGCCTCTGTCAGCCATTGCCTATAGCTGAAGACAAGTATCCAGTATCCACCCAGCAGCACGCTAGAGACGCACAAATCCTCAGTGTCCTCTGGTTAAGACTGACTGGGCAGTTGTAAGGAGTGGGGGGTTATGTTGTTCAGTTGTCCAGGAAACCAAGACAATTTAACTTAGCAAGCCAAACACACTTCTTTTCACTGAGAAGACTGTAAATTCCTCGCACTCCCCAAAATGAACACTACAGCTGTACAAATCAGTCCACCTTAACGCTGTAACGTAATGCCGAATGTTTAACTTTCCATGACTGAAAGATAATGTAATATCAGTAAAATTAGTGCTAAATACCATTTTCTTAGCCCAGATTAACCACATAGAACCACATATAGTTATCAGAGGCTAACGTTAGTCTGGCTAAAACTCCCTAATGACTTCATTTACATATATGAAGATAAATCATATCACTTAATCGTTCAACCACCATTGTACTCTTTAACTGTTTAACTGTCTATGTTTGTACTGAGTAAAAACATCAGCAACCTAGATACTTACTTTCGGGAGTCAAACGCGGAGACTTAGCATCGATGCTAAACTTCCGTGCTGAGCGGCGGTGCTTAATTGACAGGAGCTTCAGATTGCCATGGAAACCGTCAAACAGCTCACCACCCGCAGCACAGCGGCAAAATTAGCGCCAAGAGGCGCAGTAGAGATCTGGCAGGGCTGTTAGGAGACAGTCTGTGCATCAAAATAGCGATACAATTATATTGCCTGTAATGTGTTCTTATTCCTAATATAAATGTCTAAAAAAAGAGGGTTCAAAGCATTCTCCAAACTGACAGGAAGAAGCTTTTGGTGAGGAAAGAATTCACACTATTTGTCACTTTTGGCCTACCGTACAAATAATTAGCGAACTTGGCGATATCCAGTAGTGGTGGGCGGTACTGCAAAATTTGGTATCGATCCCATACCAAATACATATAGGGTCCGTATTGCCGATACCGATACCAATACGATACTTTTTACTTAAAAAAATACTTTTGTGTAGGGGAGAGCATTTCATTATTTTTGAGGTGAATGAATGATCAATTCTTTAGGCAATATTTTTGTATTAATGTATTGAAGTGCACAAAATTATTAGCTATTAGGCACTGTAGAATGAATACAGCGAGTCGCTGCTCCTCTGCGCGTTGTGTCAGTGAGTCACGTGACGACACAACAACGAATCACAGCAGAGGAGCAGGGAGGGGGGGGGAGGAGCAATGTGGGCCAAGATGTGAAAGCGGCGTTTGCTCAGGAAGGTGGAAGACACAAGCAAAGTACAGTGAACGTAGAGGAGAGATATCTAAATTAAAATATCGATTCAATTACAGTTGTATCGATCAAATACCAATACCAGCGTTGGCATCGATACTATCGATATTTAGATCGATCCGCCCACCCCTAATAACCAGTGTGGGCTGGGCCTTTTTCTGTGGAGTTTGCATGTAGCTCCAGTCTTTCTTTGACCTAGTATGACTTTTATATCCCTTTTTTCGACTTACTTTACTATGATTTTGTTTTGTTACTTTTTTCGAAATATTATACCAATGGCTTTTTTCGACATACCATGCTGACTGTTTTTAATATTGCAGACCTAGCATGTAGGAATTGCAGACTCTGGCCCATTTTTGTGTGGACCTTTTTTAATGACTTTTTTCAACATAACTATACAGCGACTTTTTATCACTTTTTGGACACACAAAGACTTTTTTTTTCAACTTATTAGACTATGCCTTTTTATGACTACTTTTGACATACTATGATTTTTTTATCATGTTTGCTGACATACGTACACACTTCAACCTTTTAACATTCTATGATTTTTTTTTAATAATACTGCATTGGTGGCACGGTGGCTGATACTTATGACAACGAGTTGTATCAACATGCTATACAGTGACTAGTTTTACAGCTTCTTTTCCACATACTATACTATGACTTTTTTTTAACACTTTTTTTGACAAACTATATTATGACATTTTTATCACCTTTTTCAACATAAGAATAGAACATTTTCTAAGAATCTAAGAAAATTATTGAAATACTATATTATGACTTTTTCCTCAATTTTCAACATACTATGCCATGACATTTTTTAATCAGTTTTTGACTACTATACAATGACATTTTAATAACTTTTTTTCGACCCACACTTTTTCCCCATACTATACTATGAACATTTTTGACATATTATACTATGACCTTTTTATGAAATTTGTATCACCTTTTATGACTACTATACAATGACATTTTAATCACTTTTTTCAACATTGTACATACTATGAAAATGTTTGACATACTATATTATGACATTTTTTTACTTGTTCAACTACTATACTGTGACATATTCATCACTTTTTAAAACATACAATACTATGAACATTTCTGACATACTATACTATGATTTTTTTATCACTTTTTCAACATACTATACTATTACATTTTTGAAATACTATACTATGACTTTTTCATCCCTTTTTTGACATACTATACTGTGACATTTTTATCACTTTTTTTAACACACTATACTATGAATAGTTTTGACATGCTGTAATATAACCTTTTTAAATCACTTTTTTTACTATGAAATTGTATTTTTTTGACATTTCTATACCATGAACATTTTTATCACTTTTTGTGACATATTATACTATGGACATTTTTGACATATTATACTATGACTTTTTCATCACTTTTTTTTACATACTACTATAACAGTTTTATCTTTTTTTTTCTTTTCTTTTTTTTACATACAATACCATGACATTTTTATCATTTTTTGACATACTATGTTGTAAAATTTTCATCACTTTTTTTGACACACTATACTATGGACGTTTTTGACATATTATACTTTAGACTTTTTCATCACTTTTTTTCTACATGCAATACTATGACATTTTTATCACTTTTTCAACATACTATGACATTTTTATCACTTTTTTGACATACTATAATGTGAACATTTTTGACATGCTATAATATGATTTTTTCATCACTTTTTTTGACACACTATACTATGGACGTTTTTATCACTTTTTTCGACTACTATGCAATGACATTCTAATCACTATTTTCGACATACTACATCATGAACATTTTTGACATACTGTAACATAACTTTTCTAATCGCTTTTTTGACATACAATACTAGGATGTTTTTATCCCTTTTTCAACATTCTATAACATGACATTTGTATCGCTTTTTTCGACTACTGTACAATGACATTCTAATCGCTTTTTTCGACGTACTATACTATGAACATTTTTGACATACTGTAATATAACTTTTTTAATCACTTTTTTGACAGACAATACAATGACATTTTTATAAAAAAATTTCGACATACTGTACCATGAACATTCTTGACATAGTATACTACATAGTATACTATACTATATCACTTTTTTCTACTTACAATACTATGAACGTTTTTGACATACTATACTATGACTCTTTTATCACTTTTTTGACATACAATATTATGACATTTTTTTTGCTTTTTTCAACATACCACATACTATGACATTTTTATCACTTTTTTGACTACTATACTGAGGACATTTTTGACGTATTATACTACGACTTTTTCATCACTGTGTGTGGACTTTTTCATTCATTTTTTCAACATACTATAGACATTTCCATCACATTTTTTAACATTCTGTTGTGGTTTGGGGTTTTTGTTGGGTTTGTTTTCCGGTTTTTGCCTCCCTGTGAATGTCTCAGTGTTTTCCCCGGTCCCGTGTGTCTGATCTGTCTCCTGTTCCCGCTAAGCGTCTGTATGTTCTGTTTCCTGTTTTATTTGGTAGTCAGCTTCCTGTCTGGTCTTGTCTTGTCTCGTCTGGCTTTACTTTGTTTGTCTGATTGTCCTGCCCCGCCCTAATGTTGTTCACCTGATGTCTCACCTGTTCCCTGTTACCTCATTACCTCATGTATTTTACCCCAGTGTTTCCTTTTCCTGTTGTTGGATCCTTCCAGTTTGTTTGCTTGTGTGCCGTCGCCCTGTGTGTCTTCCAGCCTACTTGGTTTTCCCTGTCGTCCCTGGCCTACCTGTCGGAGCTCCAGCCACCCCCTGTGAGTTTTTCCTTGTGACCCGTTTTTCCGTTTGGATTTTGCCTGTGCCCCGAGCCCTCGTTTGGATTGTTTTTTGGACTCCTTCCGTTGCTCCTGTGTTTTGTTGAACTGTGGCACTTATTAAACATCTGTACCTTTTGCCTGCTGCTCTGCGTCTGGGTCCTTCTTCATGCTGTCCCGTAACACATACTATACTATGATACTATCATACTATACTATACTATGACATTTTTGGCACTTTTTTCGACATACTTTACCATGACTTTTTAATCACTTTTTTTGACATTGGGAATTTTTGTGTGGGCTTTTTTATAAATCTTTTCAACATACTGTACCATGACCTTTTCAATATATTTTTGACATCCTTAACCTTTACTTTTTAACAATCACTTTTTTTCAACATACCATAGTATAACTCAGCTTTCAAAATGTACTATATCATGACTTTTTTCGAATTACTAACTTTTTCATCAAATTTAACATTAATATCTATGAGTTTTTAATTACCTTTTGATGACATATTATACTATGAATTTTGCGGACAGTTTTTAATATAAATCATTGGTATCCACTGCAATCAACCCTTCAGATAGCAACAGCAAATAGGCACCCTGACCCAGGAACATGCTATACAAGGATTTTTTTTCAGAACTTTTTCTGACTTATTTAGCTATGAAATGCTTTGACATGATACTATGACATTTTTGTCACTTTTTTGACATTCTATGTTATGACCTCTCTATAGCTTTTTCCAGCATACTATACTATGACATTTTTGACATACTATATAATAACTTTTTATCACTTTTTTTGATATACAATACTATGAAATTTTAAATATCTTTGACATACTATACCATGAACATTTTCATCCATTTTTTTGATGTATTATACTATGGACATTTTTGACATATCATACTATGACTTTTCATCACTTTTTTTCTACATACAATACTAGGACGTTTTTATCACTTTTTCAACATACTATGCGATGACATTCTAATCCCTTTTTTCGACATACTACATCATGAACATTTTTGACATACTATAATGGTATGGCTTTTTTGTTTATTTTTTTTGACATACTATACTTTGACTTTGCTAACTGTTTTTAATTTAATGCTTTGGTGACATATATCTTAGTGGTTAACAATGTTCCAAAAAGCACCAGTAAGTAGGCCCTGCAGATTTTGACCCAAGTTCAATTCCTGAGTTCGTGTGTTTTTTTGTGTGGATTTTTTTATGAATATCTTCAACATGCTAGACCATGACTTTTTCAGCACTTTTTCAACATATTATACTAGGACTGTTTTTTTTTGACATACTCATCTATTACGTTTTTCCTTTTCTTTTTTTACATGACGTTTTTTCAAAATGTACTATACAACTTTTATTTCAACATACTGTAATGGGAAAATTACGTTTACATGTGACCTTTTGTTTTTGTCTCTTCTCTCATACTGAAATGAAAGTATACGCTTCCCTTACTACACTTCTAAGCACATTCAATTCTCAAGGCAGATTAGAGATAAAGGAACTTGGAGGATAGTGTGAAGGAGACAGAGTGACCCCGTCCCACAGATGTCTCCTGTCTTTTTTTTTTTTTTTTTTAATCTTCTGGGATCGTCTGCTCATAGAGCTGAGTCATGCTTACCAACAATGGGGTCCTTCCCCGCTGAAGGATATATATACTCAGAGAATCTGCTCACTCATTGAAAAAGCTTTGGTAAATTGTATTCCTGCTTGCAACAGTATTAAAATCCAAAAGAGCAGACTTGGTTAATTCTCAACTTCTCTGTTCTTATTTGTTTCACTTTTAAAACACTCTGCTGCACAAGAAACTCTGCAAAAATACTATACCATGTCTTTTATTACTTTTTTTGGACATACTATGACTATTTTTGATATCCTTTACAATTACTTTTTATCAGTTTTTTGACAAACCATAGTATGACTTTTTTCAATACATACAATGACATTTATGACTTTTTTGACATATTGTATGTACTATAAACATTTTGACATACTTTACTATGACTTTTTTATCACTTTTTTTGAAATACTATATGACTTTTTTGGATCTACTATACAATCACTTTTTATGACTTTTTACAACAAACCCTACATGACTTCATGCCTTTTTTCGACTATTGCGGTTTTCAGCGTACTGCTTTGGAGGCACAGTGGCTTATACAGTACTTGTACTGTAAAGTATACAGCCTCAGGAATGAAAACAGTTTAGTGATGTCTGTTATTTCATTTATAAATTGCCACTTTTTTACATTAAACTGTGGAACAATTGCAAATATGTCATTTAAAGCTACCCCATAATAAAATAAAGCAGACATATTTCAACATTAACAACTTTATTATCTTCTTTTTTCATTATGTCTTTGTCATTTAAGGACAATGTTATACAAGTATAAATTAAGGGAGAAAATACACAATTTAAAAAAAGAAGCAAATCCGCAATTACACCCGAATACACATGTGTATTTGGGGGGAGAGAGATTCAAGGCAGGTCAATCACCTTCGACCTACTGTACCAGGCCGCTGATGTAATGTGTCTCATAACGTTCATCATCATACAGATTATTAATATCCCTGTCTCACAACAAAGCCGTGAGTCACAGTCCGAGAAGAAGCACGTTTCAGTTTAAGTTTAGACAATGCAAGAAAGATTTCCTCATCTTCATAAGTTCAGTTTTGCCTCCAAACTGGGAAGCATCGAATGAGAAGGAAATGTGTGCCACACATGCACTCAAATCAAGCTCATTATGCATAAAACAGAATGAAAACACTTACATAAGAACAATGGCACCCATGAGAAGGTAGAAAATAAAAGCGTAAAAGTGAAGGCAAAAAAATCCACCACAGTGTATTAAGTGAGATGAAACGAGATGAGATGAGAGGGGGTTTACATTAGAACCCTCCCAGAAAGGGAAGCCAAATTAAGTTTTTTTTTAACTCTACAGTATACTCTCCACATACACTTTGGTTGTTTTTCCCCTTCTGCGTAAGGCAGACAATACTTCTGTTTGAAGCAACTTCCATGTGCTAACACATTTGCACCGCACTGTGTTAGCAGTCCGATCGCGTGTAGGCCCTCGCTGGGGCAACCTCAGCGGGAAAGTCAACATCAAGTACTGGGGTTACATTATTTGGAAATCCATTGATTAAAACATATGATGAGGTCTCTGTTATCATTCAAAATATAACATGAATTCTAAAATATAAAATCGTCTCAAACACAATATATTTTAATATATCTTGAATAAAGCATTTAAATTGATCGCTGAGAAAGAAAATCACAGACTAACTTTCCATTTGTACAGTTTCTTCACCACTATTCAGCAGTGATGTCATGACTGTGCCTAATGAAAAATGCAACAGTGTCCTGTCCATTCTCATATGTGACACCCTTGATATGATTTTAAGAGTACACAACCTATATCATAAGCTCGTATCTATATACGTGCTTAACGATGTTTGAGTCTGTGTGAAGTGGATAAACAAGAGGAGAATCAAAGCAGTAATAAGCAAAATTACATTTTGGGAAATACGCTTATACCTGAAAGTGTGTTTCCAAAAATATAGAATTATTTTTTGAGCATGTCAAGGTATTAACACCTTTTATGTAAATGGTTAAAAGAAGCATATTTTTGTGCAAAAAAAGCATCAATCATCATTCATTTCAACATTAAATTATTAATTCACAGATAATTCTCACAATTTACCAGATCATATTACTCTATGTGAATATTCTATGTGAATTTATTTAATTTCTAATGCATTTTATCCATCTTTATGAACTGCACATCAGAGGAATTGCCAGATGTGTTGACAGATGAAATCATCACTGAACCACAGTTACTAATGTGCTAGTATCGAGTACTCAATAAAAAAATATGTTCAGTGTGTTAAGACAGTTTTTGAAAGTATAAAACAAGAATCTGCAGCCAAATCAGTCTGGATGAAAAGTTACATTTACAGCAAATTCATCAGGCTCCTTCAATTACTTTGTTTGGACTTTACATATAACTCAATACTCAGATTAGTAATCTTCATTTTACAATATCATTCTTTTATCACAAAATATTCACACAAATAGACTAGATGGTAGATACAATACCTCCAGCCTTGGATTCTACATTCCTAACAATAATTACAAAAAATACTAACTGGTTTTCAAAACAACTGTCTCCGTAGACATGTAGTGCACAGGTCAGGGGACTCTTTCCCTTGTTCAGTCAATTAAAGGCAAAAGACCGAGGGTTACCTTTGTGAGCTGATCCCAGATCAGCATGTCCACAAACACCGAATGAAAGGACTACACGTGAGCTGTGTTGAGCTGGAGCGGCAGCTGGGGGGGGATTCATCTGTGGCCGGAGCTAACTGCACAGAGGTGTGCTACAGGAACCAGCCCTGCCTCCTTTCAGCTGAAGCCACATTGGACTCCTCCGAGAAAAACGGTCCAGTTTAACGTGCTGTAGTCCAACTGGAAACAGAACTACAAACTAGTGATTGATGGAGGCTGTGGAGCTTGTACCCACATAGAAAACAACAAGTTCCTGTATGTACTGGGTGGTAATCACCGAATGTCTCAGTGCTTTGGTGCAGACTTTATACTATTTTGTATGATCACTGACAATGATGCACTGAAGATGGTCACCAAGGATACGGTACGTGTTGCTATGGGAGAGCACCAGAGGACAAGGTAAAGTACATGAACAGTGTGAAATTTTGTCAACATCAACACAGAGATATGTACTACTTACCTATGATCTACCACAGTGAAAAGTGCTTAATTAGTTCTTTGATGAAGATTAGAGTGATATGGATGTTCAGTGTGTTACAACTAAAGGACTCACTACTGCAGAACTTTACCAATCAGAATCACAAATGGAAGATGTCTGAAGGATGTGTAGATGACTAACATGCATTGAAGCATAGATGCAATTTATATTCAACATATGAAATTAATAAGCAGCGATATATTATCTCTACATGGACTCTAGTCTAATTGACTACTTCATTTCTATAGGGAAACTCCCAACATTCACACCAAATAGAATATATTTGTGCACTGCTGCATATTTCATCAATTCAGACAAGCCAGCCTCTGCTGTATAATAAAAACATGGTTTGCCCAATCAGATATTAGCTGTATGGTTATGGAAAGTAAACAAGCATATGAATAAAAACACACAAAATATATAATATAACCATACAATTGCGAAGTAATCCAATATCTTTTTGAAAACACAGCTTGTTATTATGAAACATTATTTCATCCTGCTTATTGTCAGAATGACCGTATCATTACGGATTGAATTGGCCAGTTTTATTTATTTGATTTCTTTTTAGCAGCTTTCATGTTTCTCAGTGATCGTTTTACCACCACCAATGATATACTGGACCTGGCTCTGCCCAGTTTGTCTTGATAAAAAAAAAAGAAGGAATTATAAAATAAAATAATAACTAAAAGCAGTAAAACTGACTTGCTGACAAACGACTGTGAAAATAAGCTGCATTAATTTCATACAGTATAAAGAGCTGAGTAAAACAAATGCATTGCATTATCTTAGGCTATGTTACCTATTTGTATGTAGTTATCTAGGTGAATATTTTTCCTGAATGCCTTTTTATTGATTTAATTTTGAACTCATTGTGTCTGCATAATTGATAATATCTATTACACAGAATTTTCCAAACAACGTTTTGAAGCCTTAGCCTTGTCCTTAGTCAACTAAAAGGGGCAAACAATAAGCACTTAAAATAAAAAAAGGGGGAACTAATAAAATATTTGTATAGTATTACTGCCATAATATCTATTGTGCTGAATAAAACTAAGGATGAGGACACTTTTCTTGTAACCCCTGAAAAACTGACATGTGTTCAACACTGTTCTGCGTCTATGTGCCTGTTTGTTTTCTTCCTGTTAGTGGTCAGTCTAGAAACGTGAGTTCCTTTGATATGGGTTTCTGTCCAATCAGTACAAACTCTTAAATGGGGTGAAAACAGAAAAAGTGCATTGTGAATTAGATTTATCGAGCACCTGATTTTAGGAGTGTGCAGGTGTCTTTATTGGGATGTTACAAATCCAACACCACCTCACATCCACACATGACCTCAGTGCTGTTTCAGTATAGCGTCAAAGACTCAGGAAACGCCCCTTCTTTTTCTCGATAGTAAAAACAGAATGAGAGTGTACATTTGGAGGTAATCCGAGAGTGTGTGAAACATACACATTCTCATGCTCAATAAAAGGTCCACATGGTGCTCATAAGCCAGGTAAGCCCCATTGCTGGAGGACCAGAGGCAGAGCAGTTCCCTGTCCGGTGAGGTTAGAAGTGATCCTGGCAGAGTTCCTGGGTTAGAAGATGTTAGGACACATGCTCCAGTCCTGTCTCTCCTTCGCCTCCCAGTAACCTCCGTTGTACACAAAGTTTGTCTCTCCAGTAATTGAATCCCTCCTCTGGTGAAACCACAATGGCTGGTAGCCTTCGTATTCTTTACCTGCGGGAAGAAGCACAGGTGTTACTCAATCGCTGTCATTTAATCGCACTCTAGTGGAAAAGCCATACTTGCAGACAATTCACTGAGCAAACAATTTGCCTTCATACATTTGCATTTACAGCGGAAGCAATCAATCGCTGTGCACTGCCTTTGGGATAGCTCCAAATGTTAACCGAGCTCAATAAAATACATATGAGCACGACGTGTGCAATGCAAAAACCTGGATCGATCATGGTGAACGAGAAAATTATAATCACAGTTTTGGAACTCCCTCATCTGAATAATTCATCGGCTCCTTAATACAGAAACGAGAGAGGGAGAAATGGCAGCTTAACAAGCTGGCTAGAGGAGTGGATGTGGATTTAACTCAGATGAAAAAGCATCTTGTAATTTTTTCCCTATCCCTTGCTGCTGCAGTATTTTGAAATTCCCCATTGTGGGATTACAAATAAACGATTTTGAATCTTAAATCAAACAGTAACTTGTTTACTGTTGGCCAGTCCACGAACAATCGAAAAGACAGGATGACAATGCAGTGCAAATGAATCACTTGCTAATGTGGCTTCATCATAGCACATTAACAATACTTGATTTTAGAGTTGTATAGTTTATTTCATGTTACATATTATTTAATGAAAATGTCACATGTATCCAGGAAAAAGTAATTTTTTCCTAAGTTATTTTCTGGAGAAGTTGACATGAAAAGGGTATCATGCAGTTCCCAAACAGAGGCAGACCACACAGAGGACACACAGAGGACGGGGTGTGTGTGTGTGTGTGTGTGTGTGTGTGTGTGTGGGGGGAGTGATGCACGACACTGGGCAACCCCCACTCACCAGAGTCATAATCACACTCTGACCACCAATAGAGGGAGGAAAAGAAAGACAAGTCATGGGTACATCGAATACAATCCAACACACACACACACAGACACACACAGACACACACACACACACACACACACACACACACACACACACACAAACACACACACACAGCGGAGTTCTCCGTAAAGTTCAGTCTGGCTTCTACTGTACCGAACCTTTTGTGTTAAGACGTGCTTTCTGACCTGCAAAACTGTTGTATCTACTAGGCTCTAAATACTACGATACCCATGATTCTCAGATGTATTTGCTATGGAAAGGAAGCTAGCTAGAGGGGTTAACCAAAGCCGTGGCAAATCAAACACACATTGTTCTTGCACTACATACAAACATACAAAACATAACAAAATTACTAAATGCATCCAATTGGCCCAGAATCTGAAAGGGAACGGTGTAAAACTGCTACTAAATGTTTGAAGGTCACTGTAAAGCATAGTCTTTACCTGACACAATTTCAGCTCTGTGATTAGATGTTTTTGTTTCATAGAAATGCATTGGATTGTTAACTTCTCTCCTTGTGCTTATGTACAACATCTTGGGCTTTTTAATACAAAAATCTATTAAAAAAATTGACATTTTCTAATTTAGTTGCTTATCTTTTGTATTGATAATTTAAGGGATATAACTTAATTTCATGCCCAACAATGCTCCAACTGTCACCTAACATGAAAATGAATGTCACTTTTACTACAGAAACCCCCCAAAACTCCTCCTGCTCGCAACTCCCTCTCTTCATCCTTTCTTTATCATCCCTGCCTGTCTCTGTGGCTTACTCATTAGCTCTTTGCCTATCACACACCACACCTCCTGTTCTCCTTTTCATACCTTCATCCACAGCATCTGAGGCCTCCGCTTCCCTCCTCCTCCTCACGGCTCTTTGTTTCTCCTCTAGCCTCTGTTTTTCTGAGTTTGCCTCATCCCATCGCCCTTCCTCCATCAGCTTCTGGTCTGGTCTTAGACGGCTGTCGGTCAGTCCCACTCCTTCCTCCGGTTCATTCAGAGTTAGTGCCAGCGCTGAGAAATAGTACATGTTTTCCGCGTTCTCCCTGAGAGAGCAAGAGGAAATTAAAGGGAGTTACATGGTGGGATGCTGTACAATCAAAGATATTGACTGAGCATTGCAGCTGTTGTGCTTACTAAATTATTGCAATGTTCTGCCTTATGAGGCTAATGAGACTTACGGGAGAGGGTATTTCTTCCACAGCCGTTTGGGGGACAACGTCTGATAGACCGTCTTCTGCTTGCCCTCTGATCCACTGCCCCCTCTGCTGCTATGAACGATTTTGGCACTCTCCATTGTATCATCCCATGTACCAGAAAGGATGTAGTGAGCTTGGCCTTCACTGTCTGCCACCATACCTGTCACCTGGAAAGAGCAAAAGTAAATAAAAAAAACAGAATGCAGGGAATAAAGAAACTAAAACAAGCCATCTTTCTGCAAGTCCAGATGTATCCTAATGTTGTTGGATGTAAATTTCCTTTAGCTTATCCCATATCAGTCACTACTAAGGAGGGCAGCATTGTACCCCATTTTAGATATTTGGTAAACTTTCAAAGGAGGTTAACTCATTGCAATGTGACCTCATATATCGTGAGCTTCTTCTATATTACACTACTGTAGATATGAATATATTTGTTGGCACTGTCCAGCAGGTGGCAGCATCAGACAAATCAACCCCTCATCGTATGACGTCATGCCAAGATCTGATGTATAAGTGTGGAAAGGAAGCATTTACCTTCCGTGGAACATCCCTGGAGAAATAACTGTAGGGAGAGAATTTGAGTTGACAGGTCTCCTTCGTCCTGTGATTCACAATCTCAATGTCCCCTGACTGCACATACAGACAGAAACAGAGTGAGACAGACAAACACACAGAGACAATGATAGCATGTCAACACTATTACCAGTGTGTTTACAGCAGAGACAGAAAAATATGCTGATTGATCCTTTTTGTAAACAGGTTTTCAGGTGCTATAAAGGTACCATGTGGAGTTTTTGACAACTATTGGTGCTGCAGAGCAATGTTTTGATGAGCAGGTCCCCATATTACTTGCATCAGGTCACACATGCATCTGAAGTGGCGTGATAAAAACCTTTTGGCCAATGCTAATGGCCATGCTGTACCTTTTAAGTCTCATAACCCTGTGACACACAGTTTGATGCCGTTTGTGGCATCTAACTAGCCTGATGTCGTCATACTCAGATTCTAGTCCAAATACAAACTTCCCAACCTCAAATAAAATTCGCTTGGCATCCAGGCTAGCATCTAACAGCCATAAATTTTAAATCTCATGGATCATAATATGCAGATGCTGTATAGATCACCCTCTCTGGTTTCACCTACTGCGCTCCTGAAAGCACAGTCTGACACTGGCAGGCATCAGGCAGCAGAGAAAGCAGTAGCACAATAGTTTCCATAGTTTGACATGGACTTGTTTGGATGACACCATTTTGCAACAGAGGGCAGCAGAGTGGCAGAGTGATGTGTGGAAGTGGTGGGAGAAGGCAAAGGTTTTGAATGCAGAAGGGAAAACAATAAAAAGTAAAAATGTGTAGACATTGGTGAGACTTTTTCTTGGTTGATAAGCTGAAGTTGGAAAAGGAATTTGTATCAACGCAGAGATGGTATTGTTTTTGCTAGACTAGTACCTCAAACTTACATGGCAATAGCCAAATAACCATAACAGCCTGTGTTGTATATTGTCACACAATGTATCAAAAAATTGCAAAACCACAGAAGAGCACAATACAATGTAATCCCAAAAATATAAACACTGGGAGTGACAATGTATTCAAAAAAGAGATTTTGCAATTTTTGTATGAGGTAGGAAATGCATTGAATAAATTAGTAAGTGTTTTAGTGCAAAATGCTGAACATACACAAAACTCCACAGGGTATCTTTAATCACATATCTGCATGAGCACTGCCAAAGAAATGCCATAAATATCCAAGAGAAACAGGATATTTGTAAACAATTCAATATTACAAACTCATTACGCTAATAATAAGCCAGTGCGGATATTCCTACAGTAGTCTGTAGCAAATATGTCACCTTATTCCCCACACCAATGGAATAATTGAGAGATGTAAGTGAATCTGCCATATTTTCCTTCATGTCTTCTTCCAAGGTTACACACACAATTCTACACAGACGGATAGACAGACAGACACGCAGATGTGAAGCCTGCACCTCCCTCTAAATAATTGGACCATCTCACAGAAAAAAGAGACAGTTATTTTAGGCTGTTTTAGAGATCAAAGATGAAGATATATCCCTTTTCTGGGATTGTGAAGCTTCTTATTCATGTGCTGTAAGACCTATATTTCTTTCTTCACAGCCTTTTGCTCTGCTTCATACACTATCCCTGCAACACGGAAGGAAAACACATCTATAGACTACTGGAGGGAGGATCAGAGGCGTTAAAGGCAGGGTTGGTAATGTTGAAAAGCTAGCAAGATTTGAAAGTAGCATCTCCTCGGGGCTCTGTTTAACCCCTTCCCCCGCGCTCGGGGCTCCAAACAACACACAGACGTGCATGAGTACCATTGCGTCACGGCTTCAGAGCGGAGAAAGGATTGCAATTTTAATTCATGACTCATTCACTGGTAAGCTGACACCTAATGTTATTATAACAAATGTTTAAAACCAACAGAACTGCTGTTAGCAATGCAGCGACAACGCGCATGTAGCTCAGGCTCATTCATGGGAGGGGCAAAGCGGGGCAAGGATGCGTTTCATTGGTTCTTTCCAAGCAGATCATGAAGCAGTGATTGGTGGGAGTTTTTAGAGGATTACAGTAGCTGCAGACAACAGATCTTTTTTGCTTCTTTTTCAAAACCGATTAATATTTTTTTGCTGTTGGGATGTAAAAACCATTTCAAACAATATATAAAAAGTGTATATTGAAAATATTTATCAACCCCGCCTTTAATGCAGGGTTGTGATTTGGAGCTGTGGATGAATGGTTACCAAAGAGAGGTTCTCACAAACAGACCTGGTCAATCCAAAGCTTGCCCACAATGATGTTGTGCACTGTGGAGGTGACCTTTCTCCACACATAGTGGTTCCCACTGGAGTGGAACTGTAGGTGAATAGCACCTGGGGAGAGACAGGGACAAAAGGCTATAAGAGAAAGGAAATGTCACCGCTGCTTTGTTACCAATCTGCAATCATGAAAGTGATGTGTTACATTGCATTGTGTTAGTGTTAGACTGGAGGTTTGTTTTTGTGATTCTATTGTGAAGATGTACAATTCTACCTGCAGCAGCTGAAAAACACATCATCTAACACATGTATGGCCATGTGTTCATGCAATACATTTCCAACTATTTCCATTGTGACCTAAACCTAAAAGATTGATAACATGCATTTGACAATAAACGCTTTCTATTACATGAACCTCAGAGCAGGCATATAACGGGATGAGAAAGAAGGACAGATAAATACCACTGCAAAAAAAAAATGCTTCCTGCTCTTACAGTGCAGACGCTTTGCTGCTTGCTCCTGCTTCTGCTTGCATATTTTGCTGATAATCGTGCTTTTCCTCTGAGAAACTATGAGCAGCGGCTCTTGGACACTTCAAAACACGGACTATACATTTTTTGTAGACATAGTAGGCTATTGCCATATTTTAAAATTTTTCTGCGTGAGCGTGGCCTACCAATAGCTCAAGCCTGTCTACAGTGATTGTAGCTAAAGCTAATTAGCAGCAAGATGCCTCCTTTCTCCGTAGAAGACTACTACAAACTCCTTCAGAAGATTGCACTTCTGGAAACCAAGGTTCACTTCTAGAAGTGAACGTGGAAGTTAACGGATCTTGTGGAAATGACACCACTTTACCATGGACCCATAACAATGGACAGAAGTATGCTAACACACGGCTAATTAGCACCAACAAGACTACAAAGAAACAGGAGGGTGGAACTGGTAATAAATCAACAAGTGGCGGTCCTCCCGGAACTTGTCTGGTGCGAAGCTAAGAGTAAATCATTTCCTGGGAAATGGGAGGACGACTAACGGGCGGGCACAGCGCCCTGACATTGTGTATGACCGGCTGGCCTGCATTATCATCTGGGCAGAGCGCCTCTTCAAACCCCTGTACCTAGTAGGACACAGCCGGGACAGCTGCAAAAGGGAAAATAAGCAACAAAATGCCCCCCAACAACCTGGTGTGCAACTGGATAACAGATTGCTCCTCTGCTGCAAGACGCTGGACAGTCATCTGATGAACGGGACTGCGTCTCATCACCACACAGCAGGGTAAGGACTGAGAGCAATTCAAAAAGTAAAAAGCTAACAACTGGGCCTCAAACCTGATTGTGGGGTGACTCTGCTGTAAAAGATTTAAAAAACAGTAAAAACACCAAAATACTATTTTTTCCCAAAGACATGGTGTCTGACTTGACCCAAAAAATCCAGATATCGTGGCAGCACACCCAACTGTGAAGAACATTTTTCTGCATATAGGGTCAAATGATGTTGTAAAGCAACAGTCTGAATTGCTGAAAACTGGACTTTAGGGAACTGCTTGACACAGTCACCCCCTAAGCGCAAATGTGTTTATCAGTGGTCCTATACCGTCAGTCAGAAGAGGAGATGAGAGATTCAGCCGACTGTTGGGACATACACAAAAGGCTTTCAACTGAATGTACCGTCCACTCTCTGAAGTTCATTGACAATTTAAACATTTTCTGGGAGCGCAGACATCTTTTTAAAGCAGATAGACTTTCCCTTAACAAGCCAGGAGTAAAGCTGTTCACCTCTATCTGCTTTACTTTCTGCGCTACACATCTGCTCCCTCTGCCAAGGTCACAAAACAAAAGGAAGACACAAACAAGTGCGGCAGTGATCCAGCACAGCCCCCGCCTGTGCAAAGATTTGACCATGGGAGACCAGAGAGCAGAGACACGAAACCTCCACTCCCTCTTCACCGTCCAGCACCCTCAAACCCTTCCCAACCGAACCTTCTGAGGATCATGGGCTGTCTTACTGATGTCTCCACAACCCCTTTCCTTATTTCCCCATCAATATGCACCCCTTCCTACCCCCATGGCTCAACCCGGGAAAAAGAAAAAACCCCAAGCACCACTACCAGGATGTCAGAAAACTCCTTCCCCCAGACTGATAAGGACGTTTTGTGGCAAATCTGGCAAGCACTATCTGATTTGTGCCGGGCCTTGGCTGCAGGACTGTGATACTATGACTTTTTCAAGACAACCCCGGGCCCTGTGGATTAAATTCTTCCTAAATTTTGTTGTGATAGTAATGGGAAAGAATGGTAAATAAGCACTTAACTGCAACTTAGCAAATTTGGCATCCTCCTGTCAGCTACACCCTGTCCCAAAAAATGAAAAACACTAACACTAGCCCTTACTAAACGTCAGGTTTTGGCAGGAACATCATTTTTAATCAATGATTTTATTACTAAGCAAATTCTAGATTTTGTTTTTAACTAAAACCTGGTTAGACCATAATAACAGCGCTGCTGTTCTCATCGAGTCGCTCCCCTAACTTCAGTTTATGAGTGAGAATAGAGTGAATAAGAAAGGGAGGTGGAGTCGCCATTTTGTTTAAGACTCATTCCACTGTCGCAAATATGTTATGGAAATTTTGTTTCTTTTGAATATGGCCTTCAATTAAGATTTTCCCCCTCAAGCGATTTTTTCAAATATCTACAGGCCACCTAATATTGTGCAACCTTCATTGATGACTTCACTGAACTGCTGTCTATTATCTGCATTAATTTTGTTTGGTAATCATTGCGGGTGATTTTAACATTCATGTTGCAGCCCCCAGGACAGGGGGACAAAAGAGCTGTGTTGTTTTTTTTGAGAACTATGGAGACTCAGCATGTGACGGAGCCCACCACAATAAGGGGCACACTCTGGACGGATTGTCCCCAAAAGGTCTGAACATTTCAGGTTGTGGTGACTGACGTTGCTCTCTCAGATCATCCTGTGTTTTCTTTAACGGCACTATCTCTGTCCCCAAAAAGGTCCAAACAAAGATAATCAAAAAACGGTATATCACTGAAAACACCAGTGACACATTTATACAGCTTTTCCCCTCCACACCAGCCCTCTTGGGCTATCAGTCAGTGAGCTTGTAGATAATTTCAACTGTAAAATCACAAATGTTTTTGATGCCATTGCTCCCACTAAGGTCAAAGTTGTATCTGGTAAGAAAAGATCTCCATGAGAATGTCCTACTGGTGAGAACAAAAAAAAGAGAGTGTAGGAAAGCTAACGAAGGTGGCGAAAAAACAAATCTCCTGGTCCATTAAACTCCTATAAAGAGAGACTCGCATTTAAAATTTTGGAACTGAGGAATGAAAGAAGGTCCTTTTTTGATATTATTCTAAAAAACAATAATAATTCGTGCTTTGTTTGCTACTGGTGATAGGTTAAAAAACCCTCCATACCAGTAGCATCTGAACTTTTATCTCCCAAGGGCGCAATGACTTTCCCTCCTTCTTCAAAGACAAAATTCAAAAGATTAGACAAACGTCAGTGCCTCCAATAAGTCCAGGATATGTGCTGTCACAGGTTCAAGCAAAATAGTTCCAAATGAACAGAATTTCCCCACGATCAACCATAAAAACCCTGGAGGACTTTATTAAACATCTGAAAAACTGGCCTTTTTCCCTTGATGTTTACCAACGGGACTTTTCAAAAATGTTTCCAAAATTTTTTGACTTTGATCTTCTACAGATGTGAACACATCTTTCTTTCAGGTTCTTCCACAGCCCTGAAAACTGCAGTAATCAAGCCACTCTTAAAAAAGAACAACCTAGACAAGTCACTAATGAGCAACTATAGGCCAATATCAACCTTCCGTTTTAAGTAAAACATTGAAAAGTAGTCTTTCAACAACTCAACCATTCTTGTCACTAAGCAACAGTTTGATACCTTTCAGTCGGGTTTCCCACCACACCACAGCACTGAAACGGCTCTTGTCAAAGTCTTTAAAGACATCCACCTTAACACAGAAATGGCAAAATTTCAATCTTAGTATTTCTTGATCTCAGTGCATTTGACACGGCGACCACGATATACATAGACCGATTGGAAACTGCGTTGGCCTTTTTGGCTCAGTACTAAACTGGTTGAATCCTACCCAAGAAAGGGGTTACTTTTTGGGCTATAGGTAAATTTTGCATCTGAGCGTACAAAAATGACGTGCGGAGTTCCGCAAGGCTCCATTCTGGGGCCTCTTCTGTTAACATCTACATGCTTCCACTGGCTCAGATTTGGAGAAAAACAAAATAAGTTACCATAGTTATGCGGACGACACACAAATTTACATAACCTTATCGCCAGGGGACTATAGTCCAATACAAAAAAATGACTAAGTGCATCGAACAAATTAACGGCTGGATGTGCCAGAACTTTCTGAAATTAAATGAGAAAACTGAGGTGGTTGTTTTTGGAGCAAGAGAGGAACGATTAAAAGTCTGCGCTCAGCTTCAAAAAACAATGTTAAAAACAACAGACAAAACCAGAAATCTTGGTGTAGTCATGACTCAGACCTGAACTTAACAGCCACATTTAAAACAATTACAAAAATCAGCCTACTATCACCTTAAGAATATATCAAGGGTTTAAAAGGGCTTATGTGTCAAAAAGGATTTGGAAAAACTTGTCCATGCCTTTATCTTCAGTAGACTTTACTACTGTAACGGGGTCTTTTAAAAGGGCTCCCTAAAAATCAATCAGACAGCTGCAGTGATCAGAACGCTGCTGCTCGAGTCCTCACTAAGACCAAGAGACTGGATCACATCACTCCAGTTCGAAGTCTTTTCACTGGCTTCCTGGTCTCAAAGAATGTTTAAAAGTACTCTTTTAGTTTATAAATCACTTAAAGGTTTAGGTCCAAAATATATTGCTGATCTGCTATACAAATATGAACCCCCCAGACCTTCAGGTCATCTGGGAAGGTCTGCTTTCTGTCCCCAGAGTCAGAACTAAACAGGGGAAGCAGCTTTCATTTCTATGCTCCTCATATCTGGAATAAACCCCAGAAACCGGGAGATCCGCTGCTACTCTCAGTTCTTTTAAATCAAGGCTGAAGACCTTTCATTTGATGCTGCCTTTTTTTAAGGGCTATCTTTCTTTAAATTCTTATGCTGCACTGTAATTTTTTCTGGTGTTTATGTTTCTCTTTGTTTTTAACTGTCTATTCATGTGTTTTACCGTTTTTAATGCTTTTGATTTTTAACTGTTTTACTTGTGTTTTATCTGTTTACTGGGTTTTGTGTAAAGCACTTTGAATTGCCTTGTTGTGAAATGTGCTATACAAATAAAGCTGCCTTGCTTGCCTTTCCTTGCATCCCTTGGCGGGACCCGCATCTATCAAATCTCTTATTTATCTGAGCCTACAGACCCAGACCTCTCTGCCGTCCCAGTGCAATAGAGAGCTCCCTTTATACCCATACTTTATGTGCCAAAGGGTCATAAAACCCTCCTGATTCATTTTCACAGCCTCTCCTCTGGCTTTAGATTGTGTGGGAGGCAGCTCAGTCATCTACTACTCTCAAGTGGGATGTGGAGTAAACCCTGCCTGGTGTTGGAGCTGTTAAATTTGCATGATGGAACCTTTTTTTTCCACACACATATTTTGTGTTTGTTTGCTACCCACTTAATATAAAATGTCTTACCCAGAGGCATTATGGAGAGGTATTTGCCACGGAACTTGCTGGCAATGGTGATTTCCTGCCACAGGGTCCAGCCTCGTTGGGAAATCACATGATGTGCGGCTGCAGGGGGGTGATGGCTCACCTTAGAAGAAAGATAGACATAAAGAGTACATTCATTTAGGAAGCAAACAACTTGTTTGTGAGAACAAGGGCTGTGTGTCATGTGTGTGCATGCACATCAGTGGGTGTGTGAGCAAAATCTCCCTGTGGCCATGCTGTTACCTGTTCACACAGCGAGCGGTAGCCAAACTCCTCTTGTCGATCGAGCTCGTAGGTCTCGCCCAGGAGGGGGTTGAAGGGCTTGGCTGTTCGGTGGACCGTGGTGGAATAGGATGAGACGGAGAAGGCAGCCACCAGGCACATCTGCTCCAGGGAGGAGTCGCAACGTGCTGCCTTATCCAGAAGCTCATGATACTCCAGGTCCTCTGTGAGGCGCTGCAGCATCGACAGAGGCTCGTTGAAGTTTACCTGAACGGGCAGATCAAGAAGATGTGAGACACACACAGACTTACCACTCAGCAAGAGGGAGGGCCTTGCCTCATACACTTACAGGCATGGGTATTTTGGAGAGCTCCTTGCCAATGCAGTTCTTCATGATGCTCCACAAATTGAGAGAGTAGTTGGGCTTGTCTGGGACACGAGTCCGTCTCTGTCTGCGGGGCCGCAGCTCCTTCCCTGACACATCATTACAGCTTGGAGACATCTGGAATTAGGTTAAAGGGAAGGGATACAGGATGAGATGGTGTTCTTTTAAGTTTATGTGAAAAGCATATTTTATATATACAAGTTTGATAAATACTTTCAGCTTCATGGACAGCTTGGCAGCACAACACCAAGTGGAGACAGAATGACAGATCAAGTAACAGGCAGGAGGGAACAGAGGACGCAGATGTGTGTAAGAGAGAGGAACAAGCAAGGGAGAGTTGAGGGAGAGAAGTGCAGATGTTTGGCTAGTAATTAACATTTAATGGAACGACGCAGCTGTGTATCTTTGGCACCACAGGGGTGACACAATGACACTGCGGGACTGTGTGTGTGTGTGTGTAATGACTGTAGGGTAGGAAAAGGGGACTTTGAGAAAAGCAATTAAAGAGGGTGATATAAATAAATCAATGAGCTTTGAGTTTTCCAGCAGCACAAATAATTCTAATTTGAGATTACAAAAGTCAAAAATGTCCACAATTGTCAGTCCTTTTAGGAAGACAGACACCTACATGATCGTCTTGGTTCCAGTGATTGGGCTGACTTCCGCTTGCTCCGCTCAAATTACTCTGAGATCGCCTGGAAGAGGATGAAAACATTTGTACAATGAGCACTGGACACACACACACACACACACACACTCAATGCCATCTGACACACACACACACACACACACACACACACACACACACACACACACACACACACACACACACACACACACACACACACACACACACACAAAGGAAATAATGTACTGAGAGAGCAAAAAAAAAAGAGTTTATTTGCTGCAGGAAAGCAGACAGGGGTAACAGTAAAGCAAACAATTTGTGTGTGTGTGTAGATTTGTGTAAGTTGTCACACCATGAGACACCTGTCCAGCTGTCACCCAGAGTCAAAATCACTATCTGTCCCTCCAGCAACTTTGACCAATCACTGCAACTTTTCCACAAATTTGACCAATAACAGAAGTTTCTCGCAACTTCAACCAATCCCAGCCGCTCCACGTGCCAGACTGTGCATCTATCTATATGTGACTCTGAGTGCCAATGACCAAGCAGGAGTGAGAACGGGTTGACGTCACACGTATGTCGCCAAATTTATTTCCTTGTTTCTGATTTGAAGACAATAAGTGTGTGACTCAAACATCTCACATTTACCAACAAAACGTACAGTGAAAGACCATGCAAAACATTTCAGACCGTCATGGCAACCTGTACACATTTTAACATCAAAGTGCAATGATAAGTTAAAGTCCAATAAGTCCTTTATCAAACCTAATGAATCAATGTGCCCCAGCCCAGGATAGGAAATAACTTAACAATGTAAAGATCAACAAGCTACTGACAGATGTGTTCAAATTTGATTAATTCAATAAATTATTATTTTTTTGTCTTAAATCCACCAACCATTTTTGTACTACACCAACATTTGCAACACCCTGAGCCTTTTTGGTAAGGTTACTCGGAAAACTAAGCCCAGAGTAATTTTATTCTCCCCAAAACAAGTTTCCTTTTTTATTTTTAAAGAACTATACAAACATTTTTTTATTTTTTTTGCAACGTTCACTGTTTGCAACAAAATTATAAAAAACATTGCAACTTTTATCGCACATTTTTATAAAAGCTCCTGCAAAATCAAGTATTTTGGGCTGCAACAATCTCAAAAAAGGCCGCAAAATCCTGAAGGGACTGTATATGGACAAACTAGAGCATCCTCAGAAATGTTTTTTTACACATGTTATAGACACATGTACACATAAATAAATATTAAAAATCAAATAAACCTTCATCCCTGTATCTGCCTTTCAGTTGTCCTGCTGTTTGGCTAAATGAAGAAAATATGGATCCCTGTGTGTGACTGACCTGTGCTGTGTGTTCTCAGTGGCAGTCACTGTGATAAAGGCAGGGGAATCCTCCATGGCATCAAAGTACTCAGTATTCTCATCTTCATCACTCGCCTCTTCTTTGTGCAGCCTCTCACTCCCTCCTGTCCACACATACATTTGTGAGTAAATGCAAACAGCATCCAAAACTAGCAGAATCATCACATGGTGGTGAGTTTGGGTTTTACAGAGTTTAGGAGAGAGCAGCATGTAATCACATACCCATGGCGATTAATCAAGGAATGATTAGCATAGTAAAATTGGCAATGTTCCTGCTGGTTAAGTAGCCTGAATGATGTTCCTCAGGGTGTTCTTCTAATGTTCAGTATCCAACATTCATTCAGCACTTTCAAAAAGTGATTCTTATTTTTTTAAGAACAATGGTAAAATCTGACCTTCAGTCATTTAACAACCATCAATATGAATAAAAAAAATTGTTTTTTTTATCATATTCTATTAAAATCATCATTACATTAAAAGCCTGATGCATTCATTGAATTTATTCAATAAAGATTCAACTATATCCTTGTCATATTATGAAGTGTTCTTTCAACACTCCAACTTTTTAAAAGAGAAAAGACTCCTGATAACAGTTCAAAAAACCAAAGTCCACACCCTTAAAACAACAACCTAGGTTGTTCTTCAGTGCCTTCCAAATGACCAGGATGAGCCTTTTCTGATGTTCCACCTCCACGGTTAAGGTATAATCAAGTATAAGCAACTTGTTAACTGCTTTGGACAGATTACCATCATGGTTAAAGGAAACCAACGTTGATTGCTAGTTTGTTTTTCTAGTTTTTGGGGGGCATTTTAATGCTGCGTTCCAGGTAACCCGTTAATTGTGTATTCACAAACTTCTACCCGTGGAACTGCCCTGGAACGGAATTCAAATCCGTAATGTATTACTCATGAACTCATACCAGATCGTTACACTACCAGTTAGTTTTGATGTCACACACACATAAACAACAATGTCAACCCCTGTTGATGCTGTAGACGCCAGTAATTAACAGTGAGAAATAGAAATCAATATGCATGAATAGGCAATGTAAAGTAATTTTGCACTTTGTAATCAAAACAATACACATACGATTGTGTACTACTACAGGTTATGTTTTTAAATGAAGCCAACTAAAAAGTCGCTAGTATCAGCAAGTATTAGATAACGTCAACGGTAGGTAGCCGGTAGCCAACGCTAGCTAGAAGGGTTTGTCGTGACTTTGCCTGGAACGCTACCAAGTCGTGAGTCGTGACTTGAAGTCGTAAAAACAAATTGTGTCTGGAACGCAGACTAAGTCCTTATACAGACATCAGAGAGAGAGATGACAGGAAATAAGGGAAAGAGAGATGCAACCCGGCCGGTCTCAAACCGAGGACATTAGTGTTCATGGTAAGCATCTTAAGCTCTTAGCCATGGGCCATCCCATTCTCCAGTTTAAAAAACAAACATAAGTATGTTACACCACCTCCTGGTTTAGTAGTGCTGTCATTTTTTTTTGAGAGGGCAGTCTTAAAGGTAAGGTCATGGAGTCACTAGAAACAATAGGCTTCTTCCTCCTGGAGGATGGATGTACACAAAAAAGGTCGTGCCAGCCTGGCTGTTGGTTTTTTCAAGACGTGGGTTATATGTGAACAAACAAGAAAATGAACAAATAAATGGACAAACTGACAGAAGACTCCACATGACCTACAGTGAAGGTAATTACCATCTCCAAATTAGTGATAATCCAAACCTTCTAACACAACTTATAAAAATCTTCCTCAGCATGTGGACTGTCTATAATACAGAGCCTTAGGTCACACATGACTTTTAGCTCCACACTCAGGAGCCCACAGGAGTAAGTAACACACAGTCTCACCCTTGTTGGCAGTAGGGGCACTGGGTGTGGTGGAAACAAGCGTGGGTGCTTCTCGCCACGCTCGCTCCAGGCTGTTATGCTGCTTGGCCAGCTGCTCAATGGTCTCCTCTAGGTGGATACGCTGCTCCCGCTCATACTGCAGCGCCCTCTGCCATCTCCTGCTGTGAGTCTCGGCTAGGTCCAAGAAGTCTCGACACGCCTGGGGGAACACATGCACACAAGAACATAAACACACAGAAAGTTTAATATCTATAATATAGTCAGAAATGGATTTACATCTGCTACAAAAATCTATTGTTCATACTTCTCAACAAGGTTTAAGATACTATACACTCGCTATGACTAACTGCTCAGATTTTTGCATTTAATAGGGATTTTGAAAAGGGATTTTGGTTCCTGTTCAAGTCTAGGTAACACCTTCTTCAAACCATTGCAATCATAAAATCATTATGCTTTACCTTTATTGGAGTCAACAGATAATACCATAAATATTAAATATATTTTTCCCTGACAGTTTAAAACAATAGAGAGAGCATTGGGATGGAAAAAGATGTAAAAGAAATTTGTGGAAATCATTGTAATCAAGGATAGTTATCACCAGTGTTTCGAGCAACCATCAATATGTTAATTAACTGTCTGCTTAGCATTTACTGGGACTCCCTGCTGTGTAAAATGTGCCTCGGAGCACAGTGTACGCATAGAAGACATCAGTGAGTGAGTGATGAGCTAGAGGTTAAACCTCTGATTGCATAGCAGAGTTCATTTGAGTCGGGGGTGGGGGGCGTCATTGGTGCTGCCTTGCTTTTACTGCTGAGAGGGTACTTCAGATCAGACATATATTACATGTCAGCATTTGTCTGACAGCCTAGCCTCGTAGTGGTCAATCAATCTAAATAAAATAAAAATATCACTGCTGCATTGAGTCATTGGGCTGTCAGCATAGTGGGCCTCAAAGGAGAGTTTCTGAATAATCACTTGGAAACTGCTTAATCGCAATTCAGCTTGTTCCTAGCGTTTTGTGGGGGGTTGTCATTGTTCTTACCACATGAATGATTACATACTGCATGGTCTTTGGTCCTGTTGAGTTTTCTTGAACCAACTAGAAAAAGTTGTGGCTACAGGCAATGAGTTTGAGGGACAAATGTCACATAATTTCTGTTCTCTGGCTGGGAGAGAATCATCAGCAAGCGGTATCAGTATGACTTTACGGCAGCAACACGGATGCAGTAACACCTGACTCCTTCCTTGATTTGTTTCAGACAGCATGATACCTCTTTGTCTGTTAAAAAAGAAGTGCTTTTCAGTCCCAGATTGTTTTCACTTTTTAAAGAGGTGATGTTTTAGTGAAATGTGAAAGCTGTTTCTAAATATTTTCTTTAATTTTACCAAGTAGCCAAATTAATGCTTTAAAGCTATAGTGCGTAGTTTCTGTCGTCCCCGTGAGGAATTCAAAGTAAGTCCAACAAAACTTTGGATGCATCCACCACTCCTCCACACACACTTCACTTAAGTTTCCGCTCGAGAAAGTTGCCGGACGACACAATCTCCTGAACATAGTCATACTGACAAATACCGAGAGTTTTGTGGAGCTGATAGTCTTAATTAACTTTGTAACAATTCATCTGGCAATGGCTTGAATGTAACGGACGTTTGTTAATATCAAAAAATTACAAACTAAAGCTTTACATCTAAAAATGTATTGTTGTAATAGAGGTTACTTATTTTCTTTACTTTATTTAACTTAAAGATAGTAAATGTATATAACCTTATACAGTTTACTTGTTATCTTGCAAAACATCATAACGGACATTTACACATACCTGACCAAAATAAAAAGAGGGTGAACCAGAAATAATACAAACTGATAGTGAAAAACTACAACTTCAAACACCGTATTTCTATTACAATAACATCTATATTTTATATCGTACATGTAGTTCCTATGACTGTTCACTGATTCTTGCATATATGAGTCTGGATTTTTTTAAATCCTGATTAGAGAGTAAGTGTCATGTTTGATAAACACACACAGTCATGCAATTATTATAAATGTATAGCTTCATGACAAACTCAAATGAAAAACTATGTGTTCTCCAGCAATACTCATTTCTAACTTAATGTTTTATATGATTTAAGTAAAAAAGTGATGTATTTGATATTTGATACATTTGAGTGGCTTTAGATGTTTGAGAATACAACTCCTTTTTGCTCAAAACAATGTATGGAAATCACAAAATATCTGACAGTAAAAACATCCAACCAATCTCTTACCTACAGCAGTCTTTCATGAAGTGTCTAAACAGCAATGTCTGCCTCCGTTTAAATGTTAGAAGTGCATGTGACGTTGTGGTCCACTTCCTCAGACATGACCATGATATGAAACTCAACACCCATTTAAAAAGTATAAAAGTTCCACTTTTTTATGCTGAGTCTGATACAAACGCAGACTGCATGTGACTTCCGTTGGGGGGAACAGGGTTAATAAAGGCAAAGACAAGTGAATGGGCATGAAGAAAGGGATTTGTAAGTTGGAGGTGTTAAATTAAAAAGTCTTGAATGAGTGATGTAGCAAAGTATACAATGACCTTAAGTTGAGTTTCATGTGATCAAATCAAACAAACAAAGTGGTAAGTGTGTAAAATGCATGTACACACAAACTGGCAGAAGCCTGGATTCAATGACACACGTGACAAGTTACATCACAACTACATGAACTAATGCAACCTTCTCCTCAGGCCAGGGTCAGATCACATAGAGCATGCAGTTGTGTCTTGCCGTTATGGCCTCCTCCTTCCTTCAACCCCGCCTCCTTTACTCCCTCCTTACATGTAGCCTAATTTTCTTTGAACAAGCACATGAAAACTACAGTTACATCCTGCTTTCCGGTTTAAAGAGAACCATTTACAAGCCCAAAAATCACTACAGGGAGTTTGTAAATGTAAATAGACTGTATTTGTATAGCGCTTTTCTAGTCTTAATGACTACTCAAAGTGCTTTTACATAGTACAGGAACTATTCACACACTTTCATACACTGTGGCCGGGGCTGCAGGAGCACTTCTTTCTCATTAGAAGCACATTCTTGGCAAACCTAATGGCATTTTAATGAGTAAGGCAATTCAAGAGGGTCTATTTCATTGCTTGTCAGGTAAGTTTCAATTTCCCATACCAATTAATAAAGAAAATGGATGACAGAGAGAACAAAGATGCTCATTATGTAACGGCCATTTGTATAATATAAATGCACTCTAAATCTTACTTATTTCTGTTAACACAGTGTATTAGCACATATTCGAGCATATTATCAGTAATAATTTTGTACTGCCCGATTTCAGCCTAGTCTTACGTCAAAAGACTTGCAGTTTAACCACAACTGAATCTGACTAATTATTTAAGCCCTTACAGCCAAACATTTCACAAACAAACCAGTCAGGCGAGCATTATAGCAAAAAAAAAAACCCACTGACCTAATAATGAACAATTATATCAATAAAGCAATCAAGAGAAGCGGGAAGAAAACACAAACCTTGTGTGATTGTCTGGTTTTAGTCAGAGCAGGTTTGTGTGTCTAACTATAGTCCAGAAGGCTCTGACATTCCTCATCAAGCAGGGAGGGTCAAGGGTTTGGGGGGGGGGGGGGGGGGAACAGGGGCTATTCCTGTAGCTGCTGCTGCTGCTGCTGCTGCTGCTGCGACCCCCCCCCCCCCAAACCAGTATCATATCTAGTATCACTCCTTTAGGACCTCAACTCTCCTTGAACTCTCATCCACAACTATATAAGGGTTAATGCCCGACGTGTCCATTATCATTATTTTTTTTTTTTTTGTTCTTCCTGAGGTTCCTCTTCTATTCTAAAATATTTTTAAGCGTACACTTCAGAAATCATATAAAATAATAATAAGGATAGAGTTTTACATATGTTGTACAGATTGTAAAGCCAAACTGTCAATTTGTGATTTTTGGCTATACAAATAAAATTACAGCACAGATGTTGGTATTCTTAACAATAAGTTAAAATTGTATTAAGTGCTGGGGAGGATTGCCCCTAAAGCATCCCCTGCTTTGTTGTCAATTTCAAAATAAATTGGACCGTAATTTAGAAAATGAGCATCATGATGTATTGAAGAAGCCTTTATCGTGGTAATAAAAAAAAGTGAGAAGAAGGGTCCTTTTCCCAGAAACTTCTATGGAAACAGACTTCTTTCTGCAACCAGTGAGTCTATGGTCTGGAACTACTTCACTAAGCGTGCGGCTCACTGACTGTTGTTTAGAATGCCACACAGTAATCTTATCTTTCATCACTCGCTAACCAGGGCATTATAGATGACTTGCATTCCTGTCACATTTATAAGGACAAAGCACAGAACAGCAGCTCACTGCTGCTGTGTCTTGGAGGCTGGTCTGTCCCAACTACTTACATTGATCATAGCATTGGAAGTGATGCGGAAGAGGGTGGCTCGCTCATTGACTGCCTTGATCTTTTCCCCTCCTTCCACAGGGACTTTCAGACCCTCGAGTTCACTCAGGGAACGCTGCAGGGCTGCCCCGTGCTTGGCGATCAGGTCATTACATGTGCTGAGGTCATCAAGCTTGCTGACAAGTATCTTCAAGGTGCCCTGAATCTCGCTGCGGTCCGACTGGGATGTAGGCTCCTCGTCCCCCGAGTCATCTGAAGGGTAGAGGCAGAGGTCAAATATACACCATTTTGAATAAGCAAATATGACTGACTGTATGCAGAAATCCTTGGTAGCTTATCAAATGCAAATGTAAGCTGTATCAGGGCATCAGCTCTTGTTGTAGTAGCTTCCTTTTGACTATGATGTCACTAAAGAAAGGTTACTCAAGTTTAAACAGAACATATGAGAACAGTGTTGCAGTGTCAGCCCTAAATCTCTCACACTCACACACACACACACACACACACACACACACACACACACACACACACACACACACACACACACACCAAAAAGACAGAAGTATACCAAGTGTAAGACCAAGGTCCATAAACAGCCTTAACAATGTAAAAGAAACAACTCCAAGAAACAAATCCTGGTTTTCTGAACTAAAGTTAATCAAATCTATATTTATTCACACAGAATAATATTTCCTAGGGCCGAACGACTAATTGCATTTTCAATAATATCGCGATGTGTTAATACGCGATTTCCTAACCACAAAGGCTGCAATTTGGTCATGTGACTCGCAAGAGCAAACAATACATTAAATAAGAAATTGGATCTCAAAAAAAGAAGGAGCAGGAGGACATAAAGACAAATAAGGAAAATTAGGACATTGTTTATCTCAACAAGGACAATATATTTAAATGTCCAATATGTAATATATATTTACTGTACTAAATCCAAAAATTACCCCAATGCGTCAGATATTAAGGAAACATGCTAAATTGAAATACTATCTTTTCTGACAACAATGCTAATGCCAGTCTTTTCTCTTTTTGAAATTGCCGTTCCGTGGAATGGAATTTCTGTTTGTGTTTTGGCCTGTGTCTTGTTATCAACTGCTCAGTTTGACAGCCAGGCCAGTTGCCAGATATAACTGTAAAAACGTAAACCCAGCACGCTACAGCTGTAACATTAGTACAGCCATGAAAGCAGCAAAGAAATTAACAGGATCAATGGAGATAGATTCTACCCGACCTAAAAAATAAAATAAAAAAAGGCATGTTTCCAACAGTTCTGTGAGCAGAGATGTATATGAAAGATGGAGAAAGTTTGGAGCCCAAAATGACGCTGAGTTGGTGAATTTCCCTCTGAACAGATAGCTAAGCATTGGCTTCAGGCTAATTTATCACGGCTACAAGGGACCGGCATTTCATGTAATTTCAACATTTGTGTACTCCCATTAAAATACTGTATAGAGCTATAGTACCCAAGTTGGTTACTCACAAAAAACAAATTGAGACACAGCCAGTAAAGTGATTCTGACTGGTCCTAGCTAACGGCGTCTTGCTAACCCTGCTAACTGCAACAACGTGTTGCCTATGCCTAAGCGGTTCTCACCGTAATTCTAAGTTGAGGAAGTGTGTCTGTCTTTCGGGTGGAAAGGAAAGCGTGGTTGTTGTATTTTTAGCAGTTCCTACCGTAATTCTAAGATGAAAAGTGTGTGTCACTACAGAGCTCCACGTGAGCACAGTCTTTTAGGACTGTCATATTGCCAGCATCTAACGTTAGCTACTCCGCTGTGCTGTGAAGTATGTCTGGCTATGTGAGACAAGCGTCTAGGTGGTCTCAGCCTGGCAATGAACTTGAAATGCAATGAATTTTGAATATGTACTGCAGTAACTATTTTAAACACTAGCTGTCAGTATTACATATTGCACCTTCAAAAAGGTTTTAGTGCAGAGAGACAATCTCTCCACCCTGCTGACCCTGTCTAGAAACTGCTGTTTTGCTGTCTTCTACACTCCACTGTAGAGAACGTGCTTTGTCACATTGAAAAGGTCTGTTATGTAGCTGATAGGAGAGACTGTCATAGTCTTGGTGAAAGGCAGCACTAAAGCAACACTTTCTCCTAAGAACATGGCAGCTGGCTGTGACCTCCCAGTGGTAGAGACTATCACCCTTGTCAAGCCTATTTACACCATGCAAGTATGACATGGATCTCTGTGGGGAATGCTGGTAGCCTGGCAGTCTCAGGAGAACTACATCATGTACCAGCAATACTGTATATTGAGGTAAATTTGACCGTGACCTGCTTTGGCCAGTGGAATGGTGTTAGAATGACCGCATAGTGGTTGGATACAGTGTATACAGCAGGAGACTCAAGGCAGAGGTAAGGTGCAATTCAACAGGTGGGTATTTCACTGACAATGAGCACAAAAAAATGGAACCCATGATCATAACAAACAAACTGAGTACCACACTGGGGACTCTTTTAGCCTGAACACTCTGGAGAGAAGACAACAGAGGTGAGTTACAGTACTTGAACACAAACTTTACTATTGTACAAGCAGAAACTGTTAACTTGCATCAATTAATCAGGCAAAGATTATACCATACTGCACATGTGTAGGTAACCAAACTAGCAAACAAAGTACAGGTGTTTCTCTTAGCAGGGCTGGCCTCCACTCAACCCTAGCTGCAACCTCCACAAAACACATTTTCCAATAAACATTAAAAACTTGTCCCTCATTCAATTTACCTGTAACATAATGAGCTACAGTGCACTAATGCTGCAAAATACTGGTGATGAAGAGGGCCTTCATTACAAACAGCAAGCTCCAATGAGAAACAAGCAGCACAGAGATATCCCTGCATACTCATTATTAAGATCTTTGTGCTTGACATCCAGAAACATTGCTCCAATGTTTTCAAACTTATTTTTGTCAAATGCAATGGCAGCAAAGTAAACAAGTTCCTCTAAGTGAGTAAACATGTTTAGTCCTATTACAACCAATTATAATTTTTTTTTGATACACTAGTCAAGGGAACCATGACTGCATCAAGAGTAAGTCCTAACAGATGTACAATATATACAGTATTTATTTTTGAGAGTTAAAAAAAGTCTGATAATGAGGTTAGTGGCACGGCAAAAAAACAGTTGGTCTGTCAGCATGTCCATCACCTGGACTCTAGACTGTAATGTCTCTCCGAATAACTATTGGATGGATTGTAATGAAATGTTGTGAAGGTATTCATGGTGTCCAGATAATTAATCCTAATGACTTTGGTGACTTTTTATCTTGCACCACCAAGGAGTTAGATATTTGTGTTTTAAGTAATTGTCTCAACAATATCTTTTTGATTGTCATGAAATGTGGCGCAGACAGTAATGTCCTCCTCAGAATCAATTGTAAAAACTTGGTTGTTCCTGTGACTTTTTATCTAGCTCCACCATCAGGTCAAACTTGTAATTTGTCAAATGGTTTAGTTTAAGAACAAATACCTGAAAAACTAGTGACATTCTCATCATCCTGAACTGTAGATTGAGTTTAGTGCTAATAAGAAGATGCTAAACATCAAGCTAAGATAGCGAACATGGTTACACTAACACAACATTATACCTGCTAAACATCAGCATGTTAGCATTGTCAGTGAGAGCATGTTAGCATGCTAATGTTAGCACTTACCTCAAGGCTAGCGTGGCCGGGGTCTCTTGTTTAAATTGCCTAAAAAACATATATTTGGAATTTCTGCAATTTATTGGGTGACATATTACTTTCTTTCACTTCAATTTAAGGGTCACACAACCAAGTACATCACAATAAAATGTTCATTACATTGGGTCAGCAACATTGCCTATTAGGGCTGAACAATAGTGTTTTAGCATCGACATCAAAATATTGGAAAAAGTGCTAATAATATTGAAAAAAAAGTGACCATGGTTGACAGGAAGACAACACAAGGGTTAAGACAGGTAACCATGTGGGCAGCGTGTGTATGTGACATTAGTCCAACGGGGGTTATAGTTATGGGAAATGAGACTCTCCGTGTGTAGTAAAGTCCCGTAGGTAGCAGCTGGAGCCGACACAGTGATGTGCATGGTTTTGATGGGTAGTCAGTGAAGCTACAGTAGTCGGTGTTTTATGTTCGCTGCAAATACGAACTAAATCACCTGATTAATGCAACATAATTACAACGTCTCCCGGCCATTTTCCCCCGCAAAAAGCTGCTACCAGCCAGGCTAAAGCTAATATAGTTAGCCTAAAGAAAAGCAGAAAGCTGCTACAGCCAGGCTAAAGCTAATATAGTTAGCCTAAAGAAACAAGGGGTCCGTCTGTCCCAACTAACGTTACGGTTCAGAGCCGCGTTGCTGGACACGTAACACTAATCTACAGAAGTCTGTGTCTGATCTAACGTCATTTACACTGATTTAATTGTTCTTGTGTTGCTAGTGCGTGTGACATGCAGGTCTGATAAATATATCAAACTAACAAGCTGGCCTAGCTAGTCGACCACAACCTGAAATTCAGAGGAAGCAACATGCTGTCACTGTCATTCACGTTAGCCCGGATTGATTATTATATGAATACAATGGTGTCATGCAAGTCAACCAGCGTATTTCTACCTAATTTCCCTCTCCAAAATCACTTCAGAACAGTAACATTAGTCACAGCTTACTTGCTTTGGTGTTTGTAAAGCATTAAAGTTCAACAAAGAATGGTTCACATTGAAAAAAGATCCTTTTTCATTTTTTTCTTCTATGTATGCGTCAATACGGAGCAGATAACAGTCTATGATGGAGACTGATCATAGTAACCCCCTCAATGGAGTTAAACAGCAACATAAGACTATTTTATGTTCTAAAGGAAGAACAAGGTTACTGTATGGCAAATTCACTACAGATTAGCTATAAAGAAAACTCAAACCAGTGCTGTGCAACAAATCTACATTTCAGTGTGAAATTACCGAGCAGAGTCTTCTAGATAACGTTAGGATAATATGCAGTATGTTAGATGGACACTGGGTGGTAAAGGTACTTTATTGTCACATCCAAACACATTTAGCAAAATGTATTCTCTGCATTTAACCTATCTCTCAAGGAAGCAGTCGGCAGCAATTTGTAGCGCCCAGAGACCCACACAGACATACAATCTCCACACAGAAAGGCCCAGAACAACCTGGATTGGAACCCAGAACCTTCTTACTGTGAGGCCACAGTCCTAGCCATTGGGCCATCATACTGCCATCTTGCTGGTATTTGGACATTTCAGAGGAGCTTTGCAAAAAAATAAATGTCACAAGGGACACATGCTCATGCGTGTATGCGTTCCTATGGAGAGCATTGAACAAATTTTAAATAGCTGCGGACTGAAATGATGATGTACAGTTAGAGGGTTTAAGTGTAAATTAAAAAACATGGCTAAGTAAAAACATTTGCAGCACTGTAGTGAAGCCTTGCTCCTATTATTCACCCTCATTCTGCCAATGAGTTCAGCAGTTCTAAGCAATGCCAATTAAAAATAAACTGGCACATGTACCAGGGCATATCTATTAAGATGGGACTTACAGCATGTCACCTGCAAATCTAATTATTTTTCCTAAACCTCACTGAAACAGCACTTTGGCTGTTGGCTCTACTGCACAGACACTCTTCAAAGTCAAGGAGAAACCATGACACAATGCTTTCTTCTATCTAAAAGGAAGCCTCCGCAAGTATGTTAGAAATGCCTTTTCTGTAATGTCCTTTTGGTTTATTGAGCCAGCTCCATATAGGATCGATAAATGTCAAGCACTACCTGACAAGTTTGATTACTGGAGATGAAATCCCTTTAAGCTAAACATATTCTATCAACTGTATATCGCTCAAACCTGGAATAAAAAGTGAAAGCTGGGTTTTACAATACAACCGTGTCAATAATATCCTATCTATGCAGTCTGTGCATCAGTGTCACTGCCTAGCTCGCCCCCTCCCATTTCCAACCCCCTCTTTCTCAACAGCAGTTGTGGATGGATGGCTCTTCGTAGTGAAGTTGACACCACAATGCAAGGCCAGGAGCCCATTACCACGCCAGTCATGCCTCAAGAGCGCTCTACCTTGCCCCTTCCCCCACAGTCTACCACCTCGGAGAATGCCCTGCATTTACAAAAATGCACATTTGTTCCCAGCATGTTTCTACTGAGCCCTCCTACTCAAAACATGAGGATATAATTTAAGCAAATATCTGTGTCTGAGGCAAGCTGGGATACACATTCACAAGTCATAGCTCATCAAATCACAACATTTCAACACGTAAACACTGATCCATCTTCCATCCATCCTCAGTATGTGCATACTGGACCTTCTTCTCCCTTAAGGCTTTCCTTATCTTGCTGCTCCTTATCTCAGTGTTGAGCGCAAAAGAGTGAGGGAAGTAGAGAGAGTGAAAGCAGGAGAATAAAATGTGGGAGAGTGTAATTGGGAGAGCACTAGTCTCTCTGCCGTCCCACTGTCAGGGCTTGTCTTTCTGCTCGTCCCTGAGGACAAGCTGTCAGAGCAGTGGAGCCAGGCCTCCGGCTGACAAGACGTCACCCTGTGGCAGAAAGACGTGGATGTCAACCAGCCCCTGCACATGGGAGAAATGCCCTGCCCCTCTGGATTAAACACATGTGGAAATGTCTTATCAGAGGGAGAACTTGTGTCCAAAAAAGAGACAGATACTGAAAGTCACCGTGGTGCTGTGGACTTTAGAGCAAATTAACATGCCAGCAGCAACATCATTTTGATAAGTTGTCTGTTCTTTATTGAACTATTAGCATAATTAATATTATGCTTTACATATTTTATTACTAAAATTAAAATTATTACTAAATCACATGGCTGAGACCTATGTTAATGTGCATAGGCTACCGTGTTTAGGGATGAATGCCGATCCAAACAGATCATTTTTGATGAGCCATACGCACAGAACTTTGACACCAGAGACCAGGGTTGACATTCTGAGTCCCGCATGAGGTTTGGTTGAAGCAACAAATGCTTTTGGGTAAGCTTGGGGAAAAACTGTAGGTTTATTGTTAAAAGTTCACAAGTTGTATCTTGTCCTTTAAGTCATTGTGGACTTTTTCTGTTTGAAACCAAGTCAATGATCTTTCTCTAATTTAATTAGGTGCTGTGGGAGTCTAAAATAAAATATAGAGTGCATATTGTATATATAATGTAAATATAATACGTTGACATTTTAATCAACATTGTGTGACTTGCCAGATATGTTAATTAACAAAGTTTCCTCACTGCGGTAATGATAATAAAAAATGGTGTACTATATATTTTCTAATATATAGTTTACCCTCATTCATATAAAATAGACAACATATTGGAAATAAGTTTAAACAAAAACTAAAAATGTAGCCATTATGAAGTTAGAAGTTAGAATTGTGTAGAATTGTGTAGCCAAGTGTACCAAAAGAACAAGTAACAGAGTGTAATTTACTATTATTAAAATGTGGTACTTTGTTGTCCTCTGGCTTTAACCAAATGTACACCTATTCAGACACAGTAAAAACATAAGAGCCAACTTATCACACCACAATATTGCTCAAGGGTCCAGACTTGTGTCTTTGCATACATACTGTGAAATAGTTTGTGCCTGTGGTTGGGAAATATTTATTTAAGCATCAACAGCACAGAGAGGGGGGATGAGTGTTTTGCAGCTGGCTGTTTGGATGGTGTGTGCTCGAGAAAGAGAATATATGAGAATGATAGAAACAGAAGAGGGAACAAGGCAGATGAAGAGAGAAGATGCGTCCCAAGAGAGGGCAGTGTAATCCTGGCCAGTAATTGCTAATTCCAGTTGGCTCAATATCTCCCCTGAGATACATCACAAGGAGACAAACAGAGGAGACAGCAGGTTAAACCCATGGCGCTCAGCTAACTACAAGCAAATGAGAAACTGTGCAGTGCAACTCATCACTGTCCCCAAAGCTCTGCAGTACAGATCTGGCGGTGTATCCAATCGAACACGCTCAGAAAGCAGCAAACAACAAAAGGAAAGATTAAAAGCAAACTGCAGCAACTAAGCAATGACTTTAATTCAGTAGCATTTTATAACGTGCTTGGGATAGACGAAAAGATAAACGATCAGACTGCTGACTACTAAGCTGTAGATTTATATTGTGGTGTGCTGAGTAAATTTTATGAATTCCCAGCTGGTGCATCAAACTTGAGAGGAAAATGGCTCTTGCTTACGACATAACTCCTACAGTCTGAAGGTTGAGGTCATTAATTATCCTACAACCTTAGAATACTAACTGAGCTCATCTACACCGGCAACCGTAACAAGATTTCCAGGAAATTACTGCAGTAATAAATAAGTTTACTCAATAGAGACAATGAATCACAAGCAAAGCAGTGAAGCTTGCGTTTACCATCTGAAAACAGTATGCAGGGATCTATTCATTGTCTGATTTACACTATGTTTATGAGAGAGTTTTCATCATCGGAAGGCAAA